>NC_091930.1:16938655-17238655 GCF_041260155.1 Ptychodera flava | reverse complement strand
ACTGATACGATGTTAGCTGTGCAGGAGAGAAATACTGAGGAGAAGGAATTGAATTAGTGCGTAATACAGTAGCAGCAGTCTCATAAAGCCGTGCGTAATAGAGTAGCAGCTGATAGAGGTGAAGCCTGGCGCAGTACACTTCATAGCACTGCACTGGAATTAAGTTAGTGCGTAATACAGTAGACCAAATTAAATTAGCGGGCAATACATCAGCGCTGGATGTAGATGAATTAGTGTGTAATACGGTATCGCAAAATCGCGGGGTGGGAGCCTTAGGTAATACGCTGGAAGCCTGATAAGATGGAATGTAGGATAGGTACCGTTGTGCGTTATACACGGTCCCTTGGACGGACTTGTACATCTTCATGGGTAATAACCCGAGTTCTGCAAATTCGACTGATTTTCGTGACAGTTTGTTTGTCAAACTTCAAATCTTGAGCTTCAAGGAGAGTGCTATTAATAGAGAAATGTGTACATGTATTCAGTAACAAAGAGTCTCTTCATATCAACCGTGACTTATACGACTCTGAAAAAGTAGCTTGTTGCCCTTGTTTAACGTTTTCACTGTAAGATATTGTCCCTAAATATATGTTGTCAGGAAGAGAAGAGTTTTTAATTGAGACCTTTCTCCATTTAAAGATCATTCAACAAATTCTACGGTGCGAAAATCATTCAGCTTTGGGATTTAATCGTGTTCTGAATCGGTTACTGCAAGCAGAAAATAGGGTAGGTTCAGATCCAAGCTGCAGTACAATTTCGCGTTATTTTTTTGCCCACCTATCGAATTATTTTTGTACTTAAAATTTGTGCATCGGACAGGTGCTGAAATCATACAAACAGGTCCAACAGAAACGTGTTTTGGTCAGAACTCAGGCACATGCACTAAGTTATAATTTCTAGCGAAACTATTCAGTCAAACTGCGAGGAAAATCGAACTTCTACTAGATGTATCGTACCGTGGTCAGTGACCCTACCTTGCTCCAAGCTTGTTGACTCCCATGTTTATCGACTTCAGTTCAACCCTTGTTACATCGTTGTTATAGCAACGATGATTTTCAGTGTTTCATTTCTACACATGTACACCAAAGGCTCTTTCAGCATGTAGGCCCTGCCAGCCGTTCTATTAATAAGCAATGCAATCACCTCATCCCAAACAGTCTTATAATTGTGGTAATACCACTTAGAGTTTACCTCATTGTGTCATACTCCAATGTAGTTTTATACCGAATATCAAATAGACTCGGGGTGTATTTTCATTTGTCACGGGAAAAATCGATGTCTGATTTGTTTAAATTGCCACGCATATCAAATATTTTATTACTATTCAGCGTTTCGCTGGTCGATAAGTCGCGTTGCCACTATAATCTGTTCTAAGGACACTTACGTCGTAACGCGGTAAACACGCTGGATGTCGCTAAGCACGTTCTGATGTCCTGTTTTCTCTGATAGTCTCTCATACAAGTGCAATGTACGTTGGTTGAAAGTTTGCGCACAAACACTGAGTGAATTTTCACACTTTTGAGACTGCATGGCAGTAGCTCAGATGCCGAATTTTATGATCACTTAAAATTTCCAGACGGTTAAATGCCAACAATCGAGGAAATAGTGAGGCAGAACACTTTGCGGTAGATTTTTGACCACAAATATAATTCTCTTATTTTATGATTTATGTATGTTTGGCAAATGCAGGACCATGATACCATCTCCCCAGACGCTCATATAAATTTTTAATTTCCGACCTCGTTTTACACTGGTGTGTTTTGGCGAGAACGCCGGAGAGGGTTTTGAGATATTTCAACTTAAAATGCGATGAACCCGTCACCAATATGATCTTACTTGGGAGATTACGTCATTCCACACGTTGGAGTGACGTCATTCACTGGGGACTGATCGGAAATGAAACTTGCAACTTGACGAAGCGTCAGCCAATCAGAATTCACGGCATAATTTATTCGAATGACGACACTAAATGTCGTTTTTATGAACTGCAGACAATATAGCTTATAAAACATACTGTCGTAAAATTCAAATATTTTGAAATTTTCTGGTTTATGTCGGTGCTTTTTCCCTTCACCTTTAAAACTTCTAGATGTTGTTTTCGCCATTATCTGCCGGTAATAATTCAAATTGATTGTTCTCTAAATTCTTTACAATTATTATAAACATTGAGACAGCCAGTAAGATGCCATGGACATACAACAGAGATATTTTCAGAAATTTAGAATTATGAAACGAAGATAGGTGACGTAATTTGCCACAAGTTTGATTATCGTTGTTTGATTCAAAGCACTTGTAATAAGATGTCTTACATTAAATTATCGGCAGACAAACTTACTACGGTCCTGTTTTGGGATAGATTTATTCGACTATAAATGCATTCTGTTAATATTTTGACATCTACGCTCTACTCTATCAGTGCCTGATCGCCATTTATATTATTTTATGAAAAATGTGGACAGTCTGTCATTCTTCAGAACTTGTGATTACAACGAACTTAAATGTAGTGTATGCGCCTCGAAATTGAAAGACTTTGAACTTTTGGTCAAGTTTCTTCCCGTCCAAAAAATAAAGTGTAGGACTTGCCGGTCAAAGTTTTGTATTATGGAACAAATTAGTATCTAACAGTCACAGAAATTTGAAATTCAAAATGGCCACCATCCCTGTATAAACCCTATGGGTAAAATTTACTGTTTTCTATTTTCACAAACCTGAGAAGGTTAACTCTTTAGTCACTCCATGAATTCTCAAAAACAGAAGTCCAAATGTATGCCTGAAACCCTACCCTCTGTGCCCAAGTTCAGAGGTTGCCATAGAGCCATTATGGTGATTACCGGGAGGGCACATTGTATACATTTTATATTATATATATATTGTATACATTTTATATTATATATATATTGTATACATTTTATATATATATATATATATATATATATATATGTTTTCGAATGTCGATTTGGACTGATGTCGTCTTCACAATGTTGCACGTAGTTAAGACAAAGAGTGTGATCGACATAAAGTATGTGACCAGCATGACATATAGCGTATCGGCTCTTTTTCATATGTTTTGCCCGGAACTGAACCGTATCCTTAGAATTGACCGACTCCTATTAAACCGACCCACGGTAATCACATCAAGAAGACAGGGCAGTCTTACACTTCACTACCCACGCATTCAAGAAATACGTGCATATACTTAGGTTAGTAGCGTAATTTGGTAAATTGACATTCAATCTGGAGTTTGCAACAAAATTTATGTGCAACCATAAATTGATTTTTTTTTTCTTTCGCGCACGCCATCCAATGAAGATATCGGATTTCTTTCAATCAGAAGACTGCGTTATGGAGTGATTTTTTTTCCATCGCTTTGAAGTCTCGTTTGTAATCCCGCATTTTCTACGAACTTATTGGTATTTCATTACAGATTTCTTGTACACGTTGTGATATATTTGTCAGCAAAATCTCATGTTCACTTATGTGAACCGAAGTGAACCATCTCCTTTAGGCAGCCACGTCGATGTCAAAGTCTTTTCCCAGTCTTTCTGTAATCACACTTACCCGTATACCAAATGTCTGCAAACTTTTAGGAATGTATTTCTCACATCATAATTGTAGCCATGTTTAGTTCCTTGGCAAAGAAGTACGGCTGAATGCGTTGAAAACGCGACTCAGCAAATCAGCATTTCAAAATCTGGGCTTCATCGCGCCAAACTTTATTCCGATAGCACATGCCCTATTTAAGATCCGCATACCCAATCAATTTTTGTTCACATTTTGCGTACAACTGTGATTTTCAACACCTCTCATTTGCCCTTGGTGAAAGATACTGAAAAACACGAAACGTTATGTTCAGATCGACGTAGCCATCATTCTGAGACGCGTCTATTAATTATGGAACGCGTTTTTAAGTTCTAGCTTTGCCCATAAGTGGACAAACATTAACATCCATATATGAAAATATTATGTGGTTAAAATTGGCTTGCAGTAACTACGTATACACAATATGTAAACTATTAGTAACCTATTATATATTCTGTTGGTTTTTCCCCAAATTTTACAAAGTTTTGTTTGCTTTTGACATATTTTGCGGCAGAGATCACGGCCAGTGCCGTTGAGTCATAGAAAGAACACGGGCAACAACCGACACGGCGGAGAACGTCCGATACGGTAGACCTACAATAATCAAACTATATGCTTGCGTGAACTGGTTATGGATGGTGACCATGTACGTATACGGCACCTGTTTAACCTGATCACTGGCCACGATGATCGTCACCTTCGTGAGAAAACACTGTGCTCCCTATTCATTCCTCTCTTTCTCTCCACATTTACATTTTCAGCACATACATCTGGCTATGTAGCATGAAAATTACCAATTAGTTTTATCTTTGGACTGTCTGGCTGTACTTGTCTGCACGTGCGCTGTTTGGATTATGTCTCCAAGCTTGAACGGCATTCAGCGCTCGTCGCAGTCGTAATTCGGTGCGTGCCGTGTCGCTGGCTACTCCCTCCGCCGTGACTTGAATTTCAATGTCCCGTAACATTTCCAGTTGAGTGTGTGTAACGACATCGGTCACAGTCCCGTCGCCCCGGAAGGGAAGAAGTAACGCAACGAAGCAGAGAGAGAGAGAGAGAGAGAGAGAGAGAGAGAGAGAGAGAGAGAGAGAGAGAGGGGGGGGGGAATCACATGCGAAAACTCCCAATCATAGCGTTTCGTAAATGTATTGTGTATGATTGACGTGAGAGCAATTTTATCAGTAGGGTTATTCTAGTAACATCGGAGTGTACAATCACGTTTACAGAATAAATGCGAACTTTTCACAGTGAGTGAGTATTCTCAATCACGCCATATTTCAAGTGCGTTCGTAATGCCACCTCCGTAAAGCTTATTCTCAGTCTCTCCAACACGTTCGCATTCACTTTCGGTTGTTCTCTTCAGTACAGGCCTCCTGCGAGTTGTCTCTCCCGATGGGAAAATCGGCCCTTCAATGGACCGATCGCAAAGGACACGCGACTTATGTAACTTTCTGACCCTTTCAGACGGAATTACACCCTCCCTTCGGCGCGCCTACCCGTCGGACAAAGCCCTGCCACGACGGCCTATTTGCATCACAAAGGTGCACCGAGCATCTAATTTGCATACAGCTGCCTTCCTGGAACATTTTACGTACCTGTCAAAAAACCATCAATGACGTCATGCCTTAGACGTGGTGGCTCCATGTGGAAAATTTGACGATATTGTGATAAGTTTGCAAATTAGGTCATGATATGGAAAAGGAACAAGAAAGTTTTTCTTATTGAAAACTGACAAAGAGGAAAGCAAATTATAGAAGCGACAGTATGAATAGAGGGGAGCCATTGTTAGAATAAACAAAACTTGTATGTATGTATGTATGTATGTATGTATGTGTGTGTGTATGTATGTATGTATGTATGTATGTATGTATGTATGTATGTATGTATGTATGTATGTGTGTATGTATGTATGTATGTATGTATGTATGTGTGTGTATGTATGTATGTATGTATGTATGTATATATATGCATATATATATATATATATATATATATATATTTGTGTGTGTATGTAAGCAGTAAAAATTACTTCAAGTAAAAAGTACTGACATATGAGAAAAAAAATTGTGATGATATTTTATAGAAATATGCCATACCCTTTTCTTTCATGCAGTTAAATTCATCACACTGTTTTTAGACCAATGCGAGTCCCAAGAAATTGGGGAGGGGCTGATTAAGACTGAAATATCATTATTCCTGAAATATCATTATTCCTGCAGATTAGGGTTACATAAAGTGAAATTTAGATTGTACGAGGAAAAGTCTGTGTTGCTGACCACGCAACGAAGTCATAACAATGCATTTATCAACGGCGAAAGAAAGCGCCGAGTCAGCATTATTTGAACTTCAAGGTTCTTTTGTACAGATTGGAACAATCTTGACATGCTATCTTGACGCCTAGCCACTTGGAGGGATATAATTTTCAAAATTACTTCTTATTCTGAGACTTTTGTGAAAGTTTCAAGAAATGCACATTTTTACAAGCTAAGTGTGTTTTATTGCATTTCAATGCACATTCAAAACAATGGCATTGGGCTACACTATGGTACGTTGTCCTTGGCGGGCTGTCCCCTGGCAGTACTTGACAATGGATTAGGCCTAAGGTAGAATGCGCCTCGGGGACAGATATTCGGACTCTAAAACTTTTACAATTCTTTTCTGATCTACCACTTGTAAGGGCTCATTTTAAAGCTTTTGGTGTAAGAAAAAAATTCACCGTTTTAGTCTTTCGAAAATCGAAAATTTTATTTTTCTCCATAGAGTTAACACAGGGATGGCAGCCATTTTGAATTTCAAATATCGGTAGATCTTGGGTTATTTGTTTGTCTAGTACCAAAATTTGCACGGTGACCCCTGATTTTTATTCTTGATTTTGAAAGAGTCCTTAAGGAAAGTTTGAGCAAAAGTTTAGGCCTAATTCTTTCTCGTTCGAGGCACATACTACCTTAAATAAGAGTCACTTTTTATATCGTTATATTTTATTTCATGCTTCATTTTCTCGCTTGTCGTTCACCAGGTAATCCAGTTGTGAGAGCGATGCCCAACGTGACGGCAGTTTCCGGACGGGACACCACCATAAACTGCAGGGTAGCGGGTTATCCCATTGAAAGTATAGAGTGGCGTAAGAACGGGGACACCTTGCCTACCAATTTACGGCAGACAGTACTCTCTGACGGCACACTGATCATCGCCAGCACGGAGAAGGGACGAGATGAGGGCGAATACTCGTGCATCGCGACGAACCCACTGGGAACAGCGTCACGAAAGAAAGTTTTCGTCACCGTTAGAGGTAAATTCATTGGAGTCCCGAGTAGCCCTGCGTACGATATGCTGTGTGTTCCCGGCGTCATACCGCCGACGCAGCATCATATGCAGGGCTTAATAGAGTCTTGAGTTGTAGAATGCGGTTCTGTAGCGCACAACTGTCCCCGACGATTTTCGCCGACTTTCTCCACCATGCAAAAAATCGCCGAGGTCAGTCGTGGGATTCGGAATAGCTGTGGAAACGCAGCTATCTGTGCGCGTAGCTACAGTAGTGTAGCTCGAGGTTTTGCCTGGGTATTTGGGCTGGACGTCAAAACCAGACCAAATACCCAGGCAAACCCTCGAGCTACATGTGTGGCGCGGTGCCTACACTGTGTTTTGTGTGTACTAGTTATCTCTGGTAGTGATAGGCCCTTTTGTTCAACCCAGCTCAATGGCATGTCACACAATCTTTATTATTATTAGGGTGACCGGACGAGAGGCCCTATTCCCTACAATGGGGCTGACACAAGTTTTCTGAGAGTGAATGCTCGAAATCGAAGGCATAAAGGGGGACCCAGGTAGTGATAAATTGTACAAATTCACCTTAAGTATGCAACAGTTGTGCACATTTATGTCTATGAACAAGGTAATGACGTGAAAATCTTGAAGTTTATGAACACATTTTGTCAACAAACGTCAGAGGGGACTCCATCTTGGAAGTCGTCTAATCGCACGCGAATGGTCACTATGAGAGATCGCGTGAACGGAAACACTTGCATTTCACAGTGAATGTTGTGAAGACTAGGAAGTCAAAATAAGTGCAAAAAATTCGTAAAAAGGTTTTTTTTTCCTTCCGAGAAACTGCTGACGAAATTTTTACTTTGAAACGGCTATGACTTTTGGCATCATTTTCCAGGAGGGAAGGAATGGCCATGCGGGCAAATTGTACCTTAGATATTTTTCTACTTGTTTTGTGCCCTAAAATAGCTCAGCTATGCAGCGCAAATTAGCGCCCACGGTTTTTCCAAAGCAGGAAGTAAAGTTCGCAATAGTGCCGTACTTGAACAACGTGCTTTTTCACCGGTGCGCACCTGTCTCTGACCAGAAACGATGGCTTGTATCCATGATACTGTAAACACAAAGGTCAGCGTGAGGACAATCTTCCATTTTCTTTCACTGAGACTCATCAACCCATACAATATTCTCACAGAAATAATTTGGAAACTATCAATGCACCTTTCACCGACTCATTATTGTACAGTTAGTCATCTTTGAGCCATTTTAACAATATTTGATCCAATTTTTGGTCATATTGTCTCATTATTCCTCATTACAATATTCTCAGGGAAAGAGTTTGGAAACTTTGATTTTCCAGAGGCTGCCAAATTGTGATCATGCTAATAAGCCAAATTATTTTTTCAGATTTGGACTTTGAACCAACACTTTCAACAGGTGCCATCAAGATTTTGGCAAAAAATTTCAGTTTTAAAAATCGTCCGGTCACCCTATTATTATACTCAACTCACACTGGCAGAGAGCATGGTATGGTAAATTCCAAAATCTTTAAAAATCAATATTTTCCCATTTACTCCATTCAGTTCCTCCGGAAATCGATCCCTTTGAATTCCCGACCATGCTGCGGCAAGGAGACCGAACCCAGTTCCCCTGCGTGGTATCCAAGGGAGACATGCCCATCACGATCACTTGGAAGAAGGATGGCAGACCTATCCCAGAAGGCATTGGGATCTCCATCACCAACACCAACCTCTTCAGTAGCACTCTTTCCATTGGAGATGTCTCTCCCCATCATGAAGGGAATTACACCTGCGTTGTCCGCAACGATGCCGCCAAGGTCACATACACCAGTGAACTTATTGTTCTAGGTAAGCATCCTGTCGCATAATTCGCCTTGTAATTACTGCTAACATCAGTTACACTAGAGCAGGTGTTGTTTCCAAGCAGGTGTTTGAACTCAGAGGTGCATGAGAAAACAAAAATCACACCAAGATATCGCCAATAACATGTCTGTGTCAGTTATCTTTGAAGTCCTAACAATATCGCTGTAATTGAACTTTCCAGGAAATTGTGTTCCGTGACCCAGCTTTGTCAAGTTAATCACAGCTAAGGGGTTCTTTCTCCAAGTTCAGTATCATGATCAGATCATAAATTGACACTTATGACATTTGTAATGCCACACTCTGGGAGTAACAGTACAGTAATTTAATCCTTTGTCTTTGGTATAAAAAATGTAATTGCATGATGTGCTGCAGTGGTTCTGAATGTCGGTGATCGATAGATTGCCATTATTTACAGCAACTTGAGGGGTCTGAAACTACGGCTACTGTGAAACACTTTGAATTAGCTGCATATATGCATTTTAGCGTTCTTGGATTTTCTTTGCAATCAGCAGGTTCTTGAATGATCTACAACGACATCCTAACCATAAAAAATATCAGGAAATCCAATAAAGGATATATTGAACGTAATCCCAACCTGATTGGTTGTTTTGAAATGTACAGCAAGAAAATTGAGTTTCAGCCAATCAATTGGCTAAGAGCTTCTGAGGCACTGTACATATACCCAATATGTGTCAAACATTAGAAGGAGCCCTGCAAATTCAAAAGTTAGACTTGAGTCATTATGACAAGTTTATTCACATGGATATTCACGATTGCGCTTTGTTCTCCTCACAGTGCCTCCCAGATTTGTCAGCACACCGAAGGATTCATCGGTTATCCTGAACAAAGCTGTGACCATACCTTGTTCTGCGGCTGGTGCACCAACTCCCACAATTCAGTGGAAGAAGGCAGTCGGTAGGTAATACAGTGATCCAAATTTTAAACCTTGGGGCTCAGTCATATGGATTATCTTTACACATTAAATCATGATTTACAACACTTCAATTGAAATATAGTGTTAGTAAATAAGATTGAGGTCAAAAATTCGGTGCATTGAAAAGTTCCTTTCATTGAAAGCAATGAAATAATTGTTATCAAGAGCATTGACTAGCTCAGCATGAGGAACTGACCTGTATCAATATTCATGTTGCAGGGCCCCCACATTGTCAATAATACTTTTCCATATTTATGTTTAAGGCCCTGGAGCTTCAAATTTTGTTGCACTTCCAACTTACCAACGAATACGGGTGTCAGAGAGAGGCAGTCTCACCATTATTGGAGCACAGAAAGAAGACAGTGGTTACTACCTGTGTCACATTGGCAACATTGTTGGATCGGACAGCAAAACGGCCATGCTGACTGTGTACAGTAAGTGGCCAAACATGTTTGAAGTCAAACTTTTATTAAAAACTATCTACTGTTGATTGACCAATCAGAGTGCTCAATTCAGGGTGTTTTATCTACTCGTAAAGCCTTGGTCACCAAATTCCAGAAACGAATGACAGCGCCGTGGTAAAGTACTGTCCAATCAAAAGTGAACGTCATATTCTGTAGACATCTGGTACGTTTTAATATTCAAATTTGGTAACACAGTGGAAACCAGCTTCAACACAAAATCTGCTGTGGTACAAACATAAACTAATGTGCCCTAGGGCATTTATAGGATGTTCCATTACATTGGAAGGCTATTTCACAAATAAAAGTTTTAATTCATATCCTAAACATGTTACATTGACAAAGGGACGGTTGACGTAAACACATTGAAAACCAAAATATATCAGTTAGGGGCGATAGTTTTTAAGTCGGATAAAACCCTCGTACTCGGGCTCTTCTGGTATATAAAGTCCAACCCTGCGATAAAATGTCTCGGCCTGCGGCCTCGACATTTTATCGTTGGGTTGGACTTTATATACCAGAAGAGCCCTCGTACTCGGGCTTTATCCTATACAAGAGACCAGTCCGATAATGATTCCCATGGTGGACCAGTTATCACCCTCCCTTGAAAGAATATCCTATATAGGATTCTTTCTAGACTTCCATAGGACAAAATTCCATCCCACAGGATTGCCAATGGCAGACTACAAGAGTCAATAGGAATGTAGACACGTGGGACTACTTTGTGACTGAAATCCATCAAGGGTCCAAGACTACAAGAGGAGTCCTGTTTAATTTTCGTTAGTTATTACTGTGGGGTTTTGACATGAAATGTTTAACCAAAGAAATAAATAAATAATTTGAGATACAAAGTTTTGTGCAAATTTTGTTCAGATTTTGTAATCTGTAATGTCCTCCGACAAAGATCTCCATTGTTTCCTTGTCATAGACACAACAAAGTGAATCAGCTAAGGATTGATTTTGAAGTTCAAGAAATCATTTTACTTAAATTTCAGTACCTGCATACTTTGAGAGCCACATGGAAACCAAGGAAGTTAGGAAGACAGAGGCAGTGACCTTGACGTGTGAGGTCAAAGGTCACCGACCGATCACTGTGGACTGGAAGAAAAATGGTGAATTGTACACAAACCTGGAGACTTCAGAGTATCAGATTAGGACCAGCAACGAAGGTGATATCGTGGTGTCCACAATGAAGATTCTAGAAACTAAGAGAGGCGATACAGCCAACTATACGTGTCATGCTGCTAATGGGTATGGTTCTGATGTCAAGCAGTTTAACCTTGTCGTTCAAGGTATGAAACTTCGCGTCTGTGAATTTCTTTATTTAGCAAGTGTACAAGAGAAAGTTAATTTTGTGATGGTAGCTGCAAGTATGTAGAATGTATGTATGTATATGTGTATGTATGTATGTATGTTTTCACATAAGTACGTGTACTTATGTACATATGTATGTGTAATGTACATATGTATGTATAATGTACATATGTATGTATAATGTACATATGTATGTTTGTATTTACCACTTGTGCATGATTTTACTGTGATTAAATATTGCTCTGTGAAGTCAGTCTACATCATTTTCATCAAAAGAGGGATTTCAACAAAAGTTTGGATTTTGACTTTCTTATTACAGTTATTACCCTGTCGTGATGTGTTTTTTTTCCCCAACAATTCTATACTTCAAGCTGATCCAAGCATTCATATGCTGTGCACTTTCTCTTCAACAGCGCAAGTGTAAATTGAATACAGCTGATGGTATCACCTCATTTTGAGTCAGGGATAACGCTTATGAACTCGAAATAAACTTTTTTCATGTAAAATGACCGCATAAGACTCTGTTTGATTAAATTCCATGAATTTCATAAATGATCAAAATATGTTCAAGTGAAGAAGACTTGATTTCGACTTTTCAAGTGACTAGCAGAAAGAAATTGAAATTCTGCGTTGAAATGGGTTATAGACAGAGAGCTTATAAAGTGCAGAGAGCATGAAGTTGTAATCACCATAGTAATTACTTTCAACTTGCATATAGCCTCTTTAAATACAAAGTTCACGTTTCAGATCAGGTCAAAGGTCATTCCTGTTTGAGATGGAAAATCTAATCTGGGTGAGACGAATGGGAAAAAGTCAAACTTGTCAAATTTCTGTCAGTACAAGAATTAATATATTGTCACCTACTTGGAAACTTGGCATGTATGTCACAACGGGTCAAGTCAATCAACATGTTTACACTGTCTATATTTTGTGAGACTGAAAAACGTTAACGTCTTTATTAAAATGTGATGTATCCAACATGGTGTAGCTCCCTGTTTGGTTTTTATCTGACTTAAACTGACAGTGATAGATGAACTTTGCAGGATACTATGTCATATTGCCACAAAGATTATTTCTTGTTCTGAGATCATGAATGCAGACATTCCATAAAAATTTGTTTTATTTTTTTCACAGAGCCACCAGAAACTCCGACTAATCTATCAGCCATTAATCGGGGCAGTAGAAGTACAACGATAGCATGGCAACCCGGATTTGACGGAAACACCCCACTGACTGGGTACACTCTGGAGTATAAGAATGACTCTGACGCCTGGCAGGGTGGGTTGCCACATCTACGTGTGGAACCCAACGAGACGTCGCACACAATCACCGGACTTCATCCCTATTACACTTACAATGTACGCATATATGCTTTCAACGCTGTCGGTGTGAGTCAAGCCAGTAAAGATACCATATTCACCACACTACAAGAAGGTAATACCAATGCATTAAAAACATATCTTTTAGTGAATGTGTATTGCTATTGTGTTTTGTACTCTTTCTTCATAAACTAACTAGCTCTCGTTTTTTGCTGACACTCTTCTTGTACTTTTTCATATAATATAGCTATTTGTATATATCTGTGGGTGCAAATCTCTGTTCAAATACATGAATAAGTAAATGAATAAACAGACAAATGAATTAATATGGTGGAAGATGAAAGACTAAGTTATATTCACATTTTGCAAATTCATTTGAAAATACTGAGTATCGATGAAAGATATATTTGCAGTGTTTTGGTGAGAGTAGTGTTGCCCTGGTATATTTAATCAGAGTTTCCAAATCAATGTCATCGGGTTAGGGATTCAGTTTTGTAAATCAAAACAGTCATATTAAGGGACAACTTCTGTATTGCTGCAGCTCCCATACCTTTCGTATGTGTTCCCAAACCAATATTTAACCTTTTTACCACAATGGTTTGAACGGTCCTGTTGTGTTTCTATGGTAATCTTGGACCTCTAGAGAGGGACATGGGGGTGAAAGGCTTAAAACACTGAATTGGCTCATATGTGTCTGTTTGTAATATAGTCAACATTTATTTGCTTTGAGAAAGAGGACATCATTTAATTAATATCATGTGGCAGATAGATATTTATGTGATGTTTGTAGTTAAAATCACTACGATTTATTCTATTGAAGTTGCATTTTTCCTTCAAAGCAAATTCATCCTGTCGCCAAACAATAAAACCCTACATGATCTTTAAACGCGATTAAATTTCTAATCCATGAAGTCAGAAACTCATCCTTTTTTTCAATAAAAACTGCACAGCAGTGGTGACTGGATTAAATTAGATTATCTTTTGTTGGAAAAATTGAAAAAGAAGGATGTAATGTTCTCTGGACATGAAATTTTAATGAAGCTGCTTTGTGTTTTGTGTTGGGTTTCATTAAATCATTAACACGTTAAAAAAAATTTCTATGCATGATGATCAATTTATTAGAAATCTCTTATTCATACAATAGAGAAGTACAGATCTGCATTTTATGGGTCGATCTTGACTCGGCAGAGTTGTCAATTTTAATTAATTGACAAAGTATTTTCAATTTTAAGTGAACATCATTCATAGACAATAAATTATTGAAAATAGTATTTGACCATGTGAACCCTCTCATATCTGTTTTGCTTGAGAAAAGTCCAATTTCGTTCAAAATAAACATAGAATTGTACCACATTTTTAGAGGATTTTAACCTGATCACCCCCACTTGCCAGTAAACAGATCCACAATCACTAATGATAACAATGAGTTTGGGCCAAACCATTGTGGTGAGTGAGTTACGGGGTAAAACTATATGACAATTTTGAACTCTTTCTTTTTATTAGTAAATTTCATAATTTCTTGAAATTTATTTGAATGAATCATACACCAGTACATGTGTTAGACATTTTTAAAATCCTTGTTTCGACAGTCACTTATTTTGCAAAATAGGCATATTGAAGTGTGAATCTCCTTGCTTTCATTATAGCTCCATCTGGGCCACCTCTCAACGTTGAACTTGAAGCTGCAAGCTCTCAGAGCATACTTGTCAGATGGAGGGTGAGTATAAAGTGAATAGAATTATTTATTTATGGAATATCTGAAACATGCATGACCTGGTAACTGAACAGGTGAATAGCCAAGATACCCTTGTAGCAGAGCTGCTTGTGCGAGAACCTAGCTCCTTCCAGATTTTGTCACATCGTCAATTGCTGTAAAATATTACAAATTACAATGGCAGGTGCTGAAGTGGTTTTCTTTCTATGCAAGACAGCTGGTTTGAAAAGAGCCATCTCCTCAGGGTGTCAGTTGGTGTGGAATATTTCACAGCGTAGATTCTGTGTATCGCGTCAAACACAATCACAAAGCCACACTTCTGGTGCATACAGTCACCAGTTTAGAATGTTGTAGACTCAACTCAGACTCAAACTGTTGGCATACCATGCCACGGACAGTACTATTTCATTTGTTTAAAAGTTTGTACTGTCTTAAATGTATTGAAAAATGTTTTTACATATGTGCAAACTAGTTCACAATGCAAATTAGTTTACAATGCAAATTAGTTTCTGTACTGTTTGATCCAGCAGACTACAACAAATAGCTTTAATTTGGTGAATATTACGGACCATAACAGAAAGAGACGAAAGTGCCAATACATATCTTGTTACTCTGTTTGCACACAAAACTCCCTCATGATTACAACAGCTAAACTGATAGTCTTGCTTACTTTATACCGGTACATAGAAACCATGATCAATGTTCTGTTGATAAAATAATTGTTTGCAAGCAGAAATATTTTGATATGTGCAATGGATAACCAGTGACCCCAAAATCTGTAATTAAGCCAAGTGATTGGATTAATGCATGCATGATGCATAGGTCACCATTTGGGTCAGAGTTCAATGCTTGCATGATGTCACAGGTCACCATTTGGGTCAGAGTTCAATGCTTGCATGGTGTCATAGGTCACCATTTGGGTCAGAGTTCAATGCTTGCATGTCACAGGTCACCTGTTGGGTCAGAGTTCAATGCTTGCATGGTGTCATAGGTCACCTGTTGGGTCAGAGTTCAATGCTTGCATGGTGTCATAGGTCACCTGTTGGGTCAGAGTGCAAAGGGTAAAGAGCAGCGTGACTGAATTGTGATATTGATTTTCTTTGTTGCTTAGCAACCGAGAGCCGACCAGCAGAATGGGGTCCTAGAGGGGTACCATATCGGTTACCAGGAGTTCAATACATCCAGCCATTACTTGTACAGGACAGTTAATGTGCAGAAAAGGCGCAACGGCCAGGAGTTCACTGTGGAAAAACTGAAAAAATTCACCAAGTACAGCATCGTGGTACAGGCATTCAACAGTATCGGTGCCGGACCGAGAACTGACCCCAAGGTCATCATGACCCAAGAGGATGGTGAGTCTGGTCGCCTTGGATACAGTTTTTGAAAAACCGTCTCAATGAAGATCTTGATCACCTTTGAGGGAGTGGGTTATAGCACTTACAGATAGTGAGACTAATATTATAGCTGGAGAATCTGAAAACTTACATGTTTTTGAATATTTTTCTTTCAGTTTACATTTTTCAAATTTTTTTCTTACCATTATTGAAGTTTTTTTGAAATTACATTTGACTAGACACATGAATTCTATTTCACCATTTTGAAATGTAAAATATGTATTATAAAGTGGTGTTTGATTGACAATAGAAATGAGGGCAACAGCATACATATATCACATGAGGTATGATTTGTGTTATAGCAACATTTAACATTTTTGCAAAAACATAAAGTTGAAGAAATGCAATATCTATGATTACTTCTCCAGACAGTACTTTGAAAGACTGATTCTGTTTGGTCTCATTTTTTCTTTGAGGCCTGAAGACAAATAAACATTCATTCAATTTTTCTTTGAAGTGCCAAGCCAGGCCCCAGTCGGTGTCCAAGCCATGCCCCTCAGCTCAACCGGCATGAAGGTACTGTGGGGGACGCCACCCCTCTCCTCCCTGAATGGAATACTCCAGGGTTACAAGGTCATCTACAAGCCAATCAGAGACGACGAGGATGAGACGCAGACCTTTGTCCAGCAGAGCAAAGGGTTGTTTGTCAACATCTATGGACTTGAAAAATTCACCAACTACAGTTTCGAGGTGCTCGCTTACACCCGTGTGGGAGATGGCGTGAAAAGCTTTCCTATCTATGAACAAACGGAAGAAGATGGTAAGTACCCGGAGAAAAAAATATTTATGACTTTTTCTGAACCTTTTACCTTTCAGACAGTATCACTATCCCAACTGTCAAGTCAGTAAAAAGCAGTATTGAGCCAAAAACTAGAGTATTTTCACCAACTTTGGCTTGGTATGCTATAGCACTTTTTAGTCTGTAAAAATTATGTTTACAGTGTCTCTGTTTTTAGGGACCTTCAAATGTTCAATATTGCGTTAAAATGCGCCATATGGGACATATATAGTTTGTCCAAAGGTTTTCCAATAGTCAGAATTCTGCAAAACCAACACAAAATGATAACAGTTTGTCGTACCTTTGCTATACTAATATAAAACATAGAATATAAATAACAATGTGGCAATGTAAGCTTATTTAATGCTGATAATAAAACTCATACTAGCAAAAAAACCAGATTAGTCAGTTTGTAAAAAATTATTATTCACCATGAAACCTAATTTTTTTTTACAGTACCTGATGAGCCTGCTGACATAAAGGCACACGCTGTGTCCCCTACCAGTATAATGGTATCTTGGCAGCCTCCCATCTATCCAAATGGAATCCTCGAATCGTATACCATCTTCATCAGACACAGAGAAGGCAATGAGGTATTTATACAATCCTGCAAAACAGCAGAGTGTTTACTGTGATGACTGTGTGAAGTTGAGATTGTTATAGGTGTCAAGCAGGAGATCTTCGGAGGAAGAAAGGTGGTCAATAATGAAGAAAAAGACCTGCTGTGCAAAAAATTACCGAAGAAAAAAATTGCTGCCATGCTGCTATTTGTGTAAAAGATATTCAAATGAAATTAGATGGATAAAAATGTGAAAATGGGGGGTTAAAAAGTATGCATGCCATACAAAGTAAAAAAATTGTCAAAAACTTTCTGTATTGGTATTCTCACTTACCCCCTTCCAAAGATTCAAAGGTTCATTGCTAGGGCTATTTCAGTGTCAGTTGTTGCTTGGTGACATGCATTTTGTAATTCACCACAATGGCTGTTTTCACAGGTAACAGAAGAGTTACTGCTGAAGCCGCCGCCAGCAATATTGTACCACACCATCACAAACCTTCAGACAAACTTTGAGTACGACTTCTGGGTGATGGCCTCCACCAACAGAGGGAGAGGTCAGCCTTCCAGGATTGTCACAGAGATACTGCTTGAAAGAGGTAATGGACAACCCTGTGTAGTCGTAATGTATAGCTGCTTTTACAATGTACCACGGCCACTCACTGTGCGAGGCAAGCATGTTGCCTGTACAGTGTACAATATACAGTAAGCAGTTTTGCGTACACACAAATGAGAGTCACAGAGAAAGCTGCTAGCTGGGATGGTAGTCAAGATGATTTGCAGTCTGGCTTTGCATGCTGACTGACTTTACTTAATTAATGAGTCGATGAATGTGATCAGTACACTGTGATATCAAAAGTAATTGCCTATATTGTATGTACGGTGTGCTTATGCAACACAGTGATTTGGCTAGCTTATGGGAATTTTACTTTATGACTCAGTTAATTTCACAGACGTTGATAAACAATGCGGATTGCTGAATTTCTGAGACGTGCTTACTGTCGTCACACGGCACATTTCTGGGATTGCTGAAAAAAAGATCTTTGGTTCATTGGAATGACTTATCATTTGCAATAGTACAGCAACAAAGAATATAGGTCTACAATCTGTGGTAATGGTCACTTGAATTTAATGTAGTCTTGATGAAATGGAGCAGTTACTTTTATACGATCTTGCTTCCTAATTTTGACATCAAATATTTTACCATTTACAGTGGCAGCAAGAATCAGTTCCTTTCCTCTCATCTTGACAACGCCATGGAAACAGGATGTGGAGCTGCCGTGTGTTGCCGTTGGAGACCCCTTACCAACAGTCCAGTGGAAAAAGAACAGGTATACCATTTTCTCATCTCAGTTTACTGGTCAGTTCCATTGACTGTAGCTTGTCATTATGCGGAAAATAGAATGCTCAGAATTGGAAGTTATATATAATGTACCAACTGACTGCAAGTGACCAATAAAATACTTTCTCTAATATATTGAATTTGAATTGTTATTACTTCAAGTTTGATATTTGTAGAGCAGTGTAAAGAGTTATGCCATGGTTATCCAAAGAACATGATTTCAATAACATCACCGTAAGCACTGGTATATGTGTGCTATTCTTGACTGTAGAGGGCGCTGTTGACAAACGTTGCCTGGTCCCCATCAATTTGCTTAACTGGGTTATTGTGAACTGATGTATACAGCAGTCATTCAGTTTGCTAATCACTGCTGTCTGTTCAATGTAATACAGGTTAACAACACCAATAGAGCCGTCAGAACAGCTTCAAATATTTCAGAACGGTTCACTGTACATTAAGACTGCGAAGAGCCTTGACGCCGGTAACTACACTTGTAAAGCGGCAAACAAGTGGGGCACTGATGAAATCACCGTCCAGCTCAAAGTACAAGGTGAGATAATATTAAGGATATTAAATTTTGGTGCAGATGAAGATTTCATTTGAATTGTTGTATGTGATGGAAGCTGTGTAGAGATGGGACTCATAAGGTTTGTAGTTAATTGTCATGGTAATAGTGGGTTTGAAAGGGGACACAGGTAATCTATGGGTTATCACATGGGATATGGAGTATCACTTAGTGAGAGAATTTGCTGTGAGAGGGCACTGTTGCTGGATGTAGGTATGTCAATTAATTTGTCACACACAAGGAGTAAATACCGGTATTGTCATTGTTACTTCACTAAGCTTTGAAATTTGCAAAGTGTATGTGACTATAGGTTTGGCGCTCTGCCAAATACCACTAGGATTGTCATGTGACATTCATCTAATATGGTGCAGACTACAGCTGCCAAGTTTTGTATCACTTACTGGAATGTATGATGTTAAAGAGACATTCAGTAAATTGAATGAAAACTCATTTCTAAAAATTACATCTATGCGAGAATTAGTTGTTAGGCCAAGGGATGTTGACATGTACGTACCATGCGCTCATCAGTGACCAAAGTCACATGACTGCCAGTGGCCGCACAACAAAATTCGCGTGCTCATTCTATAATAGCAAAAGTCACAGTCACTATCAATAAGTCACATGATTATTAACATAAGTCATATGATCATTGATAAGTCACATGATTATCAGTTGCTGAGAGCAAAAGCTATATGATTTGGTGGGATAGACAGCATATAATGTTAACTACTAACATCAGCACATTAACCATTTCTTTCGCAAGCCGACCCATGGATCAACTCCCTACTAACACACTTCTCTCCCTATGCTGCTGGAGTACTAACCAAATACTAATCATTGTACTAACATAATCTTAGAAGTTGACAACATTGGTGACGACATGAATCAAAATGAACTGCATTGTTACATTTTGTATGAGACGCACATCATTGATGTGTGGGATAAAATGTGGCTGAAATTCCTTGGACTGCATAACAGTGTGTGACATTTAGAGTTATATTTTGACATGTTACATGTGAGATCACCAACATGTATGAAACATGGAGGAATGTTTCATTGAATGGGACTAGTATAGCCGTCATGGCCATGTGTTGGACCACATGATGATATACATCATGTGGGACGTGTGCAGCCATACATATTATGTTGATAAGTAATTGAAAGGACGACTTGAGTTCATTGTTTGTGGAGGTATCCATGTATCGAAAATTAAAGCCACTCTTCAAATTTCCAGTCATTCTATCTGTGAGAACATAAATATGTGCCAGCATTATTCTTTTTGGGTTTATGTTGTCCTCATTTTCATAAATCTGTTGTTAAGATGAACCTGGAAAGGTGGAAACTAGAAAATATCATTGAATGTGTTTACCAATGTGTTTACCAAAACAAAATCTGAAGCTTTCCCCAAGTTTGTGACTTTTGTGTCAAAACATAATGTTTAGCAATTGTTTTTCAAAACTAGCATTGATTCAATGTCAACAATTCACATAAAAACAGTTTGTAAAATTAAAAAAATGCTGAGGAAACCAAGATTTTGTGCGGAATATTGTTTACAAAAATCCTGAGTGATGCAGCATATGTATCATGTAAAACTTTTACAAAAGTTACAGACTTCATCACTTGGAAGCAAAAGGAAACACTGTATCTTATATCAGGACAGCAAATATACCATCTTCTATCACTGATTCAGAAATAACAAATTTAAAAATAGGAAGGGAAGGAGATATAGATAGAAAAGTATGAATGAACAATGATTTTGGAAGTTTGTTCAGATAGTGAGCATTATATTTTGTATTCAGGAACAATAGAGAGGACAAGGAAATATTTCCAGAATTGTAACCTGCATGTCTCATGGTAGACTAAAAATCTGTTGCCTGAGGGCGCTGTCTATGCCTCTCCCTTGTAGAGAGCGCCCTCAAGCCACAGATCTTCAGTCTTGTCTCAAGGCCTACAATGTACAGAACGTTCACAAGAGAAGTGTCATCCTTTTTTGAAATCATATGAAGATTGGTACATATTCTTTTATGGCACACTTGCAAATTACTGTCATGGGAATCAAGAAAAAACATCACAAGAGAATAGTGTCAATCCTTAATTTAAAGCTAAGTTTGGAATTCACTCGTGATTTGGAAATATGAATTGAATATTTGATCGTTTGAATGAAAGTCTGAAATTAGGATGAAAAAAACACATGTACTAAAAAGCCATGAGACATGCTCATTATTATGATACTAACCCAAGATTCTTATTAAATGATAGTATGTACCTCAAAAATAAAGGAACAGAAAAGTTACAGTTATCAATATGTGTCATGATATTACAATTTTAGGGTGTTGATAATTTCATGGTAAAAAATAAGGAAATTTGTGTCATAGAAACAACACGTTTTTTTGTCTGTAAAAAAGTTATACTCAGAATAGTAAGCCATTTTGAATTTATTTGTAAATTTTCATCGTCAGATACAAAAACTCCTGATTTCCAAACATTATCTGTTAAATTTCACATGAATGATTCAAAATCATCAACAAAATTGGACAATACATCATTGTTTTTGAGGTGCATACTACCGTAATGCTTGTTTTATTTACTCTGCATGTTTATTTTTAACCCTTGCATTTTGTTACCTTATTTTTATTTGCTTGTTGCACGTGACGCCTTTCTAGTGAAAAGAGAGGGTAAATGTAAGTACTGGGACCATCGGGAGAAACATCAGCTGGAAATTTTCCCACCAAAATTATTATGTGCAACATTTTACCAATTTTTTTGAATTTGTCTGTAATTTTTTTGACATTTTTGGATCAAATGAACATCACATTTTATTGGCTTCAGATTTTTATCAAAATTTTAGCAAAATTTAGAAAAAAGTTGACTGGTGTATATTTTGATATCGGCAACAAAAATTGACTTTGGCGCTGAAAGGGTTAATGAAATATTGTGAACCAAGAGAAGAGTTTACCAAACTACCAATCAACATTTCTTTCTCCTCCAAAATAAATTTTGTGACTATAGCCCTATCATTTTGATCTTACATGTACTTCTGAAACACCTATTAGAAGATTTGATCATTGAAAAAATGGTTGTGTATCTATTTACAATTGAAAGAAATGACAATGTCAATATGTTCTGTTTGGGAAGGCTGTAGTGTATTGACAAGAGTAGCTCCAACCAGTAAAGCAGACAGGGTCCGATTTTCGTCACCTAACGATTGATAATCGGCTTTTTGACACTGACTTATTTTTTGTGATTTCCTTAATTGTGATTTTTTAATTTATTTTTCGATTTTAATGCAAAATTTTATCTTACAGCACCACCAAAGGCACCCCATCTGACAGTGGCATACACGACGATGACGTCAATTCAAGTCAATTGGACAAGTGGCAGTAATGGCGGAAGCCCAATCAAAGGTAAGCAGGACTTTATCGATGGCCATTTCTTATCCATTGTAAATGAGATCTTTGTCACACCGGTTTGCCTTTTGATATGATCCAATATTGCTGTGGCAAACCAAAATATTTTGTGGTTTTTAGCCTTTCAATGAATAGGACTTGATTTTGCATGTGTATGATGAGTGCAAGTGTCCGCCTGACAGCTCTCAAGGCGATCTACGAAAATTTACAGTACTATCATGTCATGTCTAGCCAAACATGCATGTTTATGTTGGCCACACTAATAACCCTCTTTGTCAAAATTACTGATGGTTGCCAATAAATTCCTTCAAAGTGAAAACGCTATGCCAGGTATATTTGGAAAAACAGTATAAATCATTATGCAGCAATTCTAAAACCTAAAATTTATCCTCTAAAGTACATTTTGTGTTGTTTTTTTGAATGCCAGGTTTCCGCTTGTTTTATAAGAGAGACCACGGTCAGTGGGAAAATATGAGAGTGAATTTGACCGAGAGGTCCTACCGATTGGCAGAGCTATCCTGCGGCACTCCGTACAAGTTCTTCCTGGTTGCATACAATAGCATAGGTGAAGGCGACCACAGTTCTATCATAGACACACGGACTGATGGATCAGGTAGGTAGCTGTGTGAATCAGTGCTGGTGTCAGATTGGGTTTTCTAGTCATGCTACTGTACATGTGTATGAAACTCTGCTCTCATTGATTAGTTTTCTAACATTGATGAAACCAAACTTTTAGGGAAATAGCCAAACCAAATTCCTTTAAGGTAGATCATGCCTCGGGGACAGACATTCGGACTCTCAAACTTTTACAATTCTTTTCTGATTCACCACTTGTAGGGGTTCATTTTAAAGGTCTTGATGTAAGCAAACTTTTCACCAGCTTAGTTTTTGGAAAATCGAAAATTTTACTTTTTGTTCACAGAGTTAACACAGTGATAGCGGACATTTTGAATTTTAAATATTGGTAAATTTTGGGTAATTTGTTTCTCTCGTACCAAAATTTGCACGGTGACCCCTGATTTTTATTCTTGATTTAGTAAGAGAATCGCTGAAAGTTTGATCAAGGAAAGTTTGAGCAAAAGTTGAAGTCTTTCATTTTCGAGGTGCATACTAGCTTAAAGACCCAGTTCCCAACAATATCACTTGTAGTATTGTAGCTCCCATGTAACAAAGTTTGCATTGCATGCTGACAAGCATCTCAGTGTTTAACCTATCTGTCCATTTTTACATTTCCAGCGCCCATTGCTCCGCGACAGAGTCAATTCCTGAAGGAAGTGAATTCCACTTCGGTGACTATCAACTTACAGTCCTGGCAGACTGGAGGTTGTCCAATCAGAGGTTTTACCGTCCAGTATAAATTCAGCGAAAAGGACGAGTGGACGCTAGTGGCCAATGACATCCCTGCAAGTGAAGATTTCTTCGTGATTGAAGATCTGCGCCCGGCAACTCACTACAACCTGAGAGTGACGTCTTACAATGCGGCGGGTCCCAGCGCCATGGAAACTAGTGTTGCTACACTGAAATATGACGGAAGTAAGGAAAACTTTGATGGAGCCATTTTATTCCATGCTGTGATATTCCAGAATATATGTCTCTCCGTTTGATAGTTTTTCCATCGTCTCCAAGACAAGGCCAGTAGGCAAGGGAGATGTTTCTTAGTTCACTTGAGAAATCATTTTATCAGAATTGCCATGGGATCATGATGCAGTAGTTCTATGCAGTCATAGAGGAATAGAGGAGTAGAAATGTTACTGAAGTAGTTCTGATATCATGTATCTTCCCCAACCTCAGTGGAAACACTCATGTCAATCTCTATTTGAATCGTTTTCTCAACGCTTTGACTGCTCAGTATAGGTACATGTATGTTCTACAAAATCATAACTATCCTGGTGGGAAACTCCTCATTATCTGACATTCAGATAAATGAAAGTCTTGAGTCAGGAAATAGAAGTGGCCACCTTTGATTTTACCCCGCCATGTCTTACATTTTTTCCCCCAACTTACAGGCACAGTTCCACCCATGATCCTTCACTTGGAATCCAAAGGGAGGGGCCTACTCTTCTACGAAGACCCCCGCATCATCGTTCCGATATTCGTAGTGGTGACCTTCTTGATCATCGGTATCATGGCGCTTGTCTGTGGCTTTAAAACCCGGTGGAAATCAAAGCTTGTGAAGCGATCTCTGTACCTGGCCGCTCTAAATGAGAGGTTAGTTTATGTGTCTTGGTTTGCTCTCTCCTCAATTTCATGGAATTTTGTTTAATTTTGAAGAATGCTTTGAGATCCAGTAATAAAATTAACCGTACTACTATGAATCAGTGTGAAAATGAAATGCGCCACCAACAGTTTGCAGAAGCAGTAGTCCATGATAGCTCAATACATAAATTGTAATGAAGCCATTTGTATCACGTCAAGGGCCAAGCTCTCTGAGACTCTACAATTCACTCCTGAAATAGATAGGACCTCAGATACGACAGATACTCTTTGAACATTATTAAGAATCCTTAGATTTTTCAGCGTCCCTAACATTATTGACCTGAATACGTCCAGTGTAAAGGGACAGGATGTCTGCCAACTACATTGTGGGTCATCAAAAACTTTCTCTTTGTTTGCTGTGATGTGGCATGAACAATGTAATATAATGGAATGATGTACCCTGTACTTCCATATCAGCAATGGGGACGACTGAGGATTAGGTGGACGCACATTTCCTTGTGAACTAAAAGGGATTTTCTTAGGGGGTTCTAAATAAATGTGATGATATGAGTTGACTCCCTAGGCTACTGACAATTTGAACAAAATTTCTAATGTTTCCACTAATCTCCAGTCTTGCCCGGCATTGTACTTGAATGAGAAATCCCACTCTAAAAGGTAGGCACTAACATCGTTATTTTGATTTTCAGTGGTGTTGGGACCGGTTTTGGTGGACCTAGCACTCTAAACGGGGGCTACAGAGATCCAGCGAATCGGGGGGTTAACGTGATGCCAACGGCAGAGAATGAACCGTTCCTCTTGCCGACTGCCGTCATGCTGAACAACTCACCATCAGGGGAGTCGACAGATAGCCGACCAGAGGCTGACCGTCCAAGGCCGTGGGTTTACAAGTCAACTGACCCCGAGGAGAGTCAGCCATTACAGGCGGCCGCCATGCCGGACAAGAATAAAGCTACTACGTCACAGGATATGCATCTTGCAAGACCGAGCGGGTCGGTGCCGCTTAGCACATTCCATTCTCTCCATCATTCCGAAGAAAGCATCTACGCCTCGGCCAGCGATGATGGCAACATCAGCAGTAGCGGGATCCAGTTACAAGAAGCGTGCTACTTACCGTCGCCATCTAGAGACCGTTCTCCCAATAATCATACGTATGCCAGTGTGGATGAAATTGCAATGAACGGGCTGCCACCACTGCCCAAGCGTCCAAAGGAGTTATCCGTTGCGCCCTCAACCTCAACATTTGTTAAACACAGAGGCTCTCCTTTTCAAGGTAAGTTCTATGTCTTTTTCTACATCATTACAAAGTTTTGAGAGTAGTTTAACCCTTTTCCTGCCAGACAGTATTAACACAATTACTTCCCCATCAGCCAAGTCAGTAAAAAGCGGTATTGAGCCCAAACATGACGTATTTTCACCCGCTTGGCTTTGTATGTTACAGCATCTTTAGTCCAACAAAATCAAGTTTACAGTATTTATGTTTTCTACAGCCTTCAAATGTACAGTATTATGTTAAAATACACCATATGGAATAAGTTGTGTTTCATTAATTTTAGCCATCTTGACCTGATGGTGAAATATGGACTTGGCAGGAAAAGGTTAAATGAACAGAATAAAAATACCTGGAGAGACATCAGAATTGAAAGCTAATGACGCTATGAAATTTCCTCGAATAAAGTTTAAAAATCTCTGTTTCAAGTCTTGTACCACTGGTAAACTAAGCCTCGCCTGATTAGCCTTGTTCCAGCAATGTACACCTGAATGACATTTAGAGATAAATGCTTTTCTATCGATAGGGCTAGTGGATGATTGAACAGACTCAACTAGCCTTTAACAGTTTTATTTCCGTCATTTTACTCCTATGTGCTTTTTTGATCAAGTTTAAAGGCATGCGTCAGACGTCAGATTGTCTTGCCAGGAAATTTACATAGTTTACTAGATTACAATTTCAATGGAAAACAAAAGGCTATGACACCTTCATATCCTCTTACAGACTGGAACAAACTCGATCACTGGGATGGAGTCCTCTACTTTTAACTTTGTGCTAACATGGATTTTAATATATGCATTTTAAATTTTCATATTTTTTAATAGATATATATATATTTGTCACTGCTGCAATGCTAATTGCTCAAATTGGTATAATAAAGATTGATTGATTGAGTGAAACAGGTTTTTGTTGTGACTTCAATTAAATCCAGTTTCTATGGTAACTAAGCACTAATTACTCACTTTGGTTGGATATTCAGACAAACACAGGCACAGTGTTGCATCAACAGAAACAACGTCATCAACACATGAAGAACTGACCAAGGCGTTCGATGATAATGGGAACACAGAACACATGACATCAATGCCGTACGGTGTGCCACATGACCCTACAACACAGAGTGATATGGACAACGGTATCAGACACTTCACTGCCTCCCCACCCTATCCATACGTGCCTGAGAGGAGAGACAGCAGGCCAGCACAGCAACCAGCGTACGCCAATGCAGGTCAGTGTGATTGCAAAACTATTTGGGGGCAGGTTGGAACAGTGTTGGGCGGGGTTAGGGGGTAGGGCGATGGTAGATTGTTACGCAGTAATTCACACAAAAGAATGGCTGTAAGTTCAAAACTACAGTAAAAATCACTGTATTATTTTCAATGTGTTATTGTATTGATGTACTCAGGCATAGCTACTGTAAGTTGCCATTTACAGACTTACCATACTGCCCTTACAACGAGTCTGTAATACAAGCTGTCATGGTACCATCCCGGGGTACCATACCCTTCTATATACCAGTATAAAAGCCCAGTTCAGCAACACAAAACACATCTTTTAGTCAGTTTTTTTTGTCCTAAAAGTAGTTTTAGAGACTGTAAAGATCCATTATACCGTACTTTCCAAATTTTTGCATATCTGAGGTAGGGTAGGGTAGGGGCTTATACACGCATGTTAAAGTACAGCATTTTCAAAGTAGTGGAGGAGCTTGTACATGAATTAGGGAGCTACACTCAGATGGGTATGGTGGTAATTGTGTGGAACATGAGAATTAAAGGTATACAGTCACCTGTAATCTAAATATGCCCATATAAGGTCAAAGGGGCGTTCCTTGGTATTCAAAATGCCCATGTTAGGGCACTGTTTTAAAAAGTGGACACCTGCTTAAAATCTGTGACTGGTTAGATTTTCTCTTTCCATAGTAACTGTGGCAAAATTGGAACAGGTGACAGTGCAACTTTAATAGATGACAATATCGATTCAAACACTTAATGCCATAGATTGGCATTGATAGATTTTCTTTTTTTTCCAAATGGCAGTTCCCAAAGGCAGTCATTCTAGGCAATCAAATGTGAATTCCAGGAGGTCCAGCGATGGCAGTGAAATTGAAATGGCAGAGCGCCCTCAGGTGGCCGTGTACAGACAACCTCGTCACAGGCCGCACAGACGACACCAGCGGAAGGGCGCTCAAGTTGTCGGTCGTCCAGTCATCAGGGCATCCAGAGGGCCAAGCAGGAGACAGAAGCGGTAAGTTGTCTCTGTTGCTATCAATTAGTGGATAATTTTCAGTCAGATTTAATAATGTGGATTTTGTTTCTGGACGACTTGGGTTGGATGGTTTGACCAACTTGTTTGCCATGTTGTCAATGATGTTTGTCATGTATGGTCATTTTAATCTGTTGACTGAAATGATTGACCTGTTGACAAATATCTTCTCCATCAAAGTGTTGTATTATATAATTTGCATATTATATGCAAATTGCATGCAAATTTTTTTTGTCTGACATCATAGCTTCTGTCACAGCCCAGAAATTTTTCAGTGTGGATTGTGAATGAAACAAATAATTCCAAATACAACAACTCTTTTGAAATTTGAAATCTAATAGCTACATATTTGTATTTTCTAGCATGAATATTAATACCCGTTTCTCTCAGAAAGTGTATTCATGATATTCTCTGCAAATATTTTTTTCAATTCAGTGGTGAGAGTAGTGGTAGCAGCAGCAGCAGCAGTCCAACAGAAGACATGGCATTCACAACAATTGGCGATAACTTGTCCAGTCCATCAGAAGGTTACCTGTCCTACCAGTGTGACAGTCGGACTGGAACGCTCGGCAGTGGGCTACCCAGTGTTTGTACAGACAGCGACAATGACACAATCACTCCCAAACACAGCTCAAAGTCACGTGGAGGTCAGTATCCTGTAAAATGGCTTTTTGCTTTCCTTATCAAATTAGTATCAGTCGATAGTTAACTTGTATTCCCATGGAGGGAATACAACATCATCAGGAAGAGGATAATTCACAAGGTCTTTGTTGTAGTTTAGCGCCCTCAAGTGGTCAGTTTATGGGAATGAGCAGCACCAGGTATTCTGAGCCAATTACTTTGTGGCAATGTTAACGTTCCCTAAGCCTGCCAGTCCTGAAATCACTTATAATATTATCTTGAATTGATCAAAAACCTGAATAAAGTTTATAACAAATCACTTTTTTGCACAAAAGAATCGTGTGACACTTTCAAAAGTAAATAAAGGCTTGTTGACTTTCTGATTTCTTTCAAAGTATGAATGTAACATTCTATAATACATGTCCATTGCTTTTAGGATCAGTCAGTGAACCTGAGAGAAGTAGAAGACCGCCCTCTATGTCAACATTCAGACCGAGACCATCGAAGACACCGATACCCATGTCACATTACCATGCAAATTCACCGATGCCGAGTGGCGATAACATTCCAATGGGCAGTGTTGGACAGGGACAGCAACACTGGGATGAGCCTTGTGATCTGAGTCCATTGCGTTCCAGTTCACCGCCGGAGGGAAATGAGGAAATTGAAATTCACATGTTATCAGAACCAGCACTGAAGGGAAATACCCGGGGATACAAAGAGGAATATACAATTGTGTAAAAAAAAAGGTACATAAACCTTCAACGGAGAAATATATACTCTGAAACATTTTGACTTTTTTCTGTGTTTCAAAAATACAGAAACATACCCTGCTGTGGTTTGCTCATGACAGCTATGCTGAAGTGTACCATGGACAGGATCCCTGGACTGTCATTGGTTTCTATGGCAACATAGGTCACTGACCTTTAGAAACTTTGCAAACAGGCTCACAATGGAGTCAGCGTGATACTGAAAGTATACATTGTCTGCATGTTGTCATGGCAGTGTGTTGCCATGACATTGTGTTGCTATGGTGGTTTGTTGCCATGGCAGTGTGTTGTTTGTTTATAGAAGAGGTGGTAACCTCTAAAACTACCATTTTAGTGCAATGATTTCCCAAAAACCACCTTAAACAAATATTTATTTGTGCCCCAGTGGAGTTGATGAGGGCGGGCTAATGAGTACTGTGCCATTTTCGTTGAACACACTCCACAAATGTGATGTACAATAATTTCTTCTTTGCATGGTAAAAGAGTTGCATTCTTGTTACGTAAAGGAAGAGGCAGATTCTGCGCTCCATGGATTGAACTTTGACATCTGTCGAGAATCACCGTAACTTCAAACATCAAAGAAGGAAAGAGTTGAACTTTGACATACAGTGACTCTTGAAAATCGGTGAATTTCAACCTTAACATTGTTGACCATCCAAACACAATCAGTAGACTCAAAACCTTCAATGCATAAGCTTCAATACTAGGTAGTGATTCTGTGTATTGTGCAAATGAAAAAAAGTACCTGTTCTGAATAACAGACTAGGGACCAGAAAAATAGCCACTCTCTTGTTGAAGAGATATACTGGATACCCTCAAACTTAGCACAAAGATAACACAAAGACTTGAGCTTCAATGTAAGCTGCATCCCAAGACATCACAATCTTAATGTGATGATCTGGACAAGAATATTACATGACAAGATGCCCTGGAAGAAATGGAGAGCTGTACGGATCCACCCGGAGAATGGTGTGATCAGTTTTCAGAAGAAAAAGTGTACTGCTTATGCAATAACTTGAACTGATAATAAACATCCCTTGGAAGATTTGACTGATATCAGACATAGAGATCATAGACACTATACTAAAATGTAGCTCATGAACTTGGAGAATCTGGAGACACTGGAAGACATCATTCCAACTATGAAGTTACACATGACAACAGAAGAAGACATAACAGAAATATCAACATAAAAAAAAATGATACCGTAAAATCGGAGTTGGTAGCAAATTAGCCACTCAAAAGTTTTTAAGTTGTTGTGAAATAGACTTTAAACATGTTCTATGACACCTTTAAAGACATCAAGTGCATCATCAGAAATATCAGACACAAAACAGATGAAATATGCGTGGAGACATATCAATGTGATTACAGTGCAATGAGAGACAATCAGTACTATATTACAGTGGAGAAGGTGCAAAATATCGCTCTAGTCCACACCAACGTTCACCTCTGTTACCATGGTGATTACAGGTAACATAACAACAACGTCCCGATCAGCAATATTACTGGCAGCACACCATGCTCAGCATATTGTGATGTTGTCATCACATTGTGACACAATGCTGTTCAAAGCCGAACAGCTATAGAAATTCTGTGACTCTGATATACAGTGTATATTCACAACATTTTTACTATGCTGATACCAAAATGTTTAAAAAAGCCTTACTCACAAGTATTACCAAACATGAAACTATCAATTGATCTGAAATAATCGTGCCGCAAAAAATTTTGTTTTATATCATATGACATACCAAAGAAGGGCTTTCATTTTTCTCCACATTTTCCATTTATGAGAGTAGACAATTGTCTAGAAATGACATTCGTTTTTGCCACAAAGATTTTCTTATTATTTATAGTTGTAATTTATGCAAAATTATGTTAATTTATTCATACTGGGAATTGTGCAAAAGCTTGTTTACAAGTAGTTTATTTATTCAATAACATAACTGTTATATAACTATATCAAATGATTTATTTATTATTTACTTTTCATTTAATTTCACCAAGGAGTTTATGCAGTGTGTATGTTATGGAGAGAATGTATTTGAATACTTAAAAATTTTCCATCTATTATTGTTAATGGGACCAACATATGATGTGCATTTTATGTTATTTGTTGCATGATATTTCTACATAAGCAGATATGTGATGATTTTCAAAGGACAGTCAAAGAAGCTATTTTCCAACAAATTTTGATTCTGCAATGCTCTGTTTCTTTGTTTGTGGCCATGCTGTCATTGGATGAGTGACAGAGACAAGCTTGAGTTGAACTCTTTAATGGTTTGTTGATGAGATTTCATCGGTCTTAAATACCGGACAATTTGCATAATCACAGAGTACATCTGTCACTGCCTCTGCAAATACTGTTTGATTTGCATTATAACAATGAGTACATTTTTTCACAGTGATAATAAAGACTGTTCATTCTTTGCACTGACCAAGTCAGGATATGCATATATCAATGAGGCAAAAAATACAGTTCATTTTTGTACTGTGATAGGGAGTAGTATATTACATAATTGTCGTTGTTAAAGGAAATACAGCTATTATTGTGATGATAGGGAGTATCTCTGCCATATTGACATGAAATATCAGTACATTTCCTACCTTAGTAGAGAGTAGATTTATAGCTATAACGGGAAATAGAAATCCTTTCACAATTTGTCTGTCATTGCGATGGAAGTTTATTTTGCATTGTGATAGAAAATAGAAATAGAATAGAAAATCTGTTACTGTCTGGTGGAATACACAGTTAAACTTGATTTCTGTGAACTTCAGAACTCTTCAAATACAAACAAAAAAATCACATGTAACTTTTGACATGTGTGTTGTGTGTGTTTTGCATTACATTTCACAACTGAAATAATGCATTTCTGCAGTTGCCTTGTCTGGCTTACAAATTTAACATAACTGTCTCCTTTATTTGCTGGTTTACTGGAACATTATTTTTCACAAGAGAATGTATTGTAGATGTATGTTTCTGCAGACAACTGGTATTTCACTGGTGAATGCTGGTGTGAAATTAACTGAGTTTTCTGATTCCTGCACTCAAGCAAGTTTACCCGTTAGCTGTTTCAGAAACTATTCATCAATCATGATGTATATATCTGTACATTACATCTTTACATCGCCCATGAGTACAGTACATCACAGTGGATGTACATAGAGTATTTGTACAATCTAGCTGTAGCATTGCCAATATCACAAAGTACAGAACCAGTAGATTCTGGATATATGTCTGAAGCTTTTTACCACTATAGTTTGGCTTAAACCCATTTGTTATCAATAGTGACGGTAAATCTGTGCACAAGGAACTGACATCAACAAATTAAAGAACCCAGCTTTCCTACCATCTTTTGCTTTTGTGTCATTGTCAGTGTTTAGTAAAGACAGCAAGGCTGCCTCTTTTTAACATTTTTCTGTACATATTTATTTTCTTCCATGTTTTACAACCCCTTCCTCAAATGATTAACCTCTGGTTTTTCAACAAATAGGAAAATATTTCAAGATATTTTTCAGCTGCGACAGCAGATTCAATGTTGTGTACTACATACGAATGTTAGATTTCAGTGTGACCACAAATGAAAAATTATGGACGATGTCCAACCAGTATTTCATGAATGTTATGGTTTAGGTGGCAAAGTCATCTTGCATTTCGAGTTTGATCGGCCATATTTTCACAACTGTAGCTATTTTGTTTAACCATTGTCATTGCAGAGATTAGATATAAAGGATTGCAAGTCTTTGATAGTCTTTTTTTCAAGACTTGAAGTAGGTTTAACATCAACAATTTCAACTATTTGTAGATATCTATTCCAGGACCTGCAACAATGCCTTCAGCTGAAAAGTTTGCCACATGAAAACATTTGATATTCAATGCTATGGACGTTAAAGACCACTTTAAATGGCTATTCAGCACACATTTCCACTTGTGCCTGCATATAAAAACATCATTTTTTGACACAGCTGATGTGTTCATCAGCCTCACAATTTGAAATTTCGACTTTTTTACCAACAAAATCTGAATCTATTTAGGGCATGAATGATACTTGACAGTAGTGTTTCCGGAATTTTGGTTGAGAAAGAATGAATGGTTTGTTTGTTTTGTACATGTAACTTAAATTTTTATCTCCTACCTAAGTGGTCTGTCAATTCCTTGACCAAGCTGTTTCTGAAGTAGTTCAGCCAGCAATGTATTTCATATTGCATTCCAAGAAGCACTGTTTGCATTGTATATGCAATTTGTGCATATGTAATACATTATTGCATTGTTGTGGCATTATTACATTCCAAAGTGCTCAATTGCTCGTTGCATGTGCGATATTGCATATGCAAATTGTATATGCAATATTGCATATGCCATCTATCAGGTCAATGACTGTGTTGCATGGCAGGCGAGTCAGAGCACTGTAGGCATATAATCGTAATGCATTTCCGCTATTGCATTGCTGTACATTGTTGCATGCAATAGTATTATTTTATGAAACATGTATTACGGTATTGCTGACATATTATGTACATAAGTTGAGGCATTTTTTGTAGAATATTCCATCAAGCTGCTTTATTGACTTGCACAATGTTCAGTGTTTCCACAATGTCCTTGCTTATCACCCTGTCCACCTGGCACTGAGCGTTTTCAATTACCTTAATTGTTTGTTTTCTTTGTCACCGATTGGCTTTCTCTGTATTTATTATTACACCGCTGTAAATATACCCAGAAAATTTTTATGACTATTAATTTTTAATATTTATTACCATACAGACAGGTATGTGTAAAAGTTGTGCTGATTCCAATAAAAATTAATTTATGTAATGGAACATTAAATCTTAGTGGTTGTGGAACTTAATTTTGCTTTATTGTTTACAAGGATAGAGTTACAGCCCAACTACATGGACATTATTTTAGCTATAATGCACGCCTAAGCAAACTTTGCACTCCATAATGGACTTGGCTACACCTCGTACATTATATCATGCAAAGTTTGCTTTCATCCATTAACGACCGGGAAGGGGTACATTATTTGCTATCATTTCATAGTTTTGGCAATGCCAGTGAATTTGGAGATATAGACAACATCCGGGGCCACAATGCTGGATAATCGGATATATTATTAGTAATAGTTGGGAGGTGAAGTTAAAAAATTCTTTGATATTCTCAAAGTGACAATATCATTGCTGATATGACTGATCAACAGTGCATCAACATCATGTGAATGGGGATGTCATCACGTGCTTGTAGTGAGATACACGATTTAAACAGATACATAATACGTATTTGTGGCAAACATTGATATTTTTTTACATTTATGGATTGAGATTGTAGCATGTCATTGTGTAATTGAGCATATTTGCAGAGAAAAACCATGCTTGCTATTCACATCAGAACCTTCAAAGTCGCCCATTCACAAAGCGTCACATATTGAAGTTGTGGAACTCGAGCTGCAAAATGAAGGCAACGTGTATTTGATTATACAGAGATCTTTCATAAACATGGGATATAAAACTGAAGTGCTCATAAATTAAGCTTGTGGAGGCTACTGTGGTCTAAGACTGTCACACATAGTCAAATTGTAATGTTTGAGATTTCATAAAGAGCAATCACATAACCTACCCTGTAAGCAACACCACGGTTACTCTACCCGTGGCCGCATTTGCAAGATGAAATGTAATGTGCGACTCGTAGTTCAATGTTTCTCGAGAATCTTAGTGACTTGAATGAGTAGCTGAACAGGTTTTGCCACTAATACTGTGCCCACAGGACGTAAACGAACAACATCTTTGTAATAGTACGTAGCATAGAAATCGATCGATGTAGTGGTGAAGAATCCGGGCAAGCACTTTTCAGACTGAGTTCAAATCGCCAGGAAACGAGATTTGAAAATATTTTTTGGCGGAAAAGAATGTCAATGATTGGAAGAGCAATTACTGGAATTTTAAGCTAGGTAAATGTTATTGAAATATGTTTTGACATGTGGATCTCGTTTTGATGACTATGTTGTGATGGTATGAAGGCCCCGACCAGGCTTGGAACCAACAGTGCAATGTGAAACTCGTAGTCAATGATATTTTTCTCTAGAATCTGAGTTAGTAACTAGAATGAGTAGCTGACAGTTTTTGCCACAAATGAAATGCTAAACCCACAGGACGTAAACGAGCAAACTCTTTGTAATAGTACGTATCATAGAAATGCATCGATGAAGTGGGGGGAGAATTCGGGCAAGTTTGTTTCAGGCTTTCTGAGTTCAAATCGTCTGGTAACGAGATTTGAAAATTTCTATACTGACAGACCAAGAATTCCAATGATTGGAAGAACACTGACTAAATTACTAAGCCTGCTGAATGCTATTGAAGTGTGTTTTGACATGTGGATGTGATTTTGGACAACTGTGTCAGAATGGTACGGAGTCCTCAACTAGTCTTGGAACTGACAAGCTTTACTGCTTAGACTCCAGTATATCCAAATTGTTTTCAGTGGTCTAAAAGCTTACGCAGACCTACATGAAGAGTGATTTGTATGAAGAGGTAATGCTTTTATCATTCGTTCATCATAATCTGGATGCACATAAAGTTGACGCAACTCGTATAGAATTTTATTTACAGTTAGTGTTTATTAGAAAATTATAAATAAGCTTTATACAAAAATAATAAATTTTACATGAATTAATTCATCAGCGTTACTATAAAACAATGTTCATAGTGTACCAACATTTTAAATGTTTAAAAAACTAGGGATATTGTTCGAACAGATACAGTTATATGAATGTATTATGAATTCTGTATAAAAGCAGGACTAGTGGTTCAGGTCAAAGTTCTCTCTTTGGATTCTTGCTCTTTGTAACTGCTGGTGTAGCATTTCCATTTGATGTTCCCTACTGCTGCCGGAAATCAGCGCATTTCCATGGAAATGGGGTTCTGGAATTGTTGTAAGAGGTAAGGGAGTATGAGACTCGTGCAACGGGGCTTCAACTGGAGACGGCGTTATCCTTATGGGCCTCCGTTCTAACGGTGCTAGGCTGCTGAAGATAGATTGTGGGAATGCGCCAAAATGGCGCCCTCTACCGTCGTGGACAAGTGGAGGTAGTTGTTTTGTCCTGCGCTCGTCAGAGTATTGTCTTCTTTTGCCTCTTTTACGACGTCGACGACGATCTTCCCTCGGAGGGCGATCGCTTTCGTATGCTGGGGACATTTCTCCCTCTGAAGGTACCACCATTTCGCTGACAACTTTTTCTGCTTTGGAACCTTCCCCTCTCGTCATATCATATTTGCCCTTTTTCTTTCTTCTGTTATCTTTTGGTTCCAACCGCTCAATGTATTCCTGCTCCCCAATGACGTCACGTTGCATGTGTTTCTGTTTCTGTCTCTTTTTCTTACGCCTTGGTCTTATTGGTTCTTCTTCATCGACGTTTCGCTCTGCCCGTGGCTTTAAGTCGCCAAACCCTCCCATTGGTAGCCCGCCTCCGACATCACCCACCTCAGCAGTCGCATCAACGTCACCCGTAATGATTGGCCGGGCGCTCGGTTCACCTTTCTCTGGTAAGTTGTCGAGTTTCGCGTCTTCCGGCATGCCAATCTCAATGTTGTTTTGAAACTGCGAAGGGTTTGCTGAAAATCAAGACGGGAAAAAAGCTAATGTTACTTCCATGACACCTTATCGCCATACGTTGTTTTCAAGAGCAGGTGAAAACCCACTGCAAGCATTACTGCCACTGGGAGCTAATTACAATTAATACTGAAACCTCTGATTGCCAGGTTTTAGATTTGAATATACAACTTTTGATACTGAGCTATCACGCGTCACCAACTAAGTGACGAGTGCTACTGTATTGTGCTTCAATGAAGTCTGTTTTAAAGGTGAACACTTGAATTTCTGATTATCAGGATGTCAAAGTTCACTCACCTTTCTGTTCTTCTCGTCTTTTCCAAACACAGTAATACACTATGATGCCCACGGCGATGACAGCAACGATGAGCAATGACAAAGTTACCCAGAATGCAATAGTGCCAGCATTACTGCTACTGGGAGCTGCGATTAAAACAGAGAAATATTGCATTTCAGATAGACGTTGCAACATTTACAAAAAAAAAACCCTCAAAACATGTTCACTATGTAATTCTAATGTCATGAAACCACATATGATATATTCATGAACAAGGTAGAACGTTAATGCATTGCATCATAGACCCTCGAGAAATGGTCTATGATAGCATGTAACTATTAGCGCCTGTGTCGATCTAATTAGGCCATTAAAAGAAAAATCTTGGTTTGCCGTCCTTTGATTTTTGAAAAACGTACCAACCAGCCAGGAAAAAAACAAACACAGACATAAAACACAAGTGCATTTACATAAGCTCACTTTTATAATATTTTTATTTGTAATAGTGTTAACATTGTGTTTGTTTTCTTAATTTTATCCGAAAACCTACCAGCACGCTGACGGCAAACAAATAATTTTATTTAAAGCGCCTTATATCACAAACAAAATAGATATTGAGTGATATCGAAACATAACATAAATGATTTAATAGACAAGATGAAACAAATAATCTTACCTGTCACATCAATTGGACCAATAGTACAATTGCGTGGCGTGGTGAACGTCATGTGAGTTGATGTGCATGTGAAAACAGCGCCCTCCAAATCTGACGTCACGTTGACTTGCAGCGTGGCAGTGTACACGTCCAAAAGCACGCCACCAATCGTCAGTCCATCCTGATCCCATTCAAGTGTCGCTGGTGGCGTGCCTCCCTGAGAATAGCACGTCAGGACAGCAGTGTCTCCAATAATGAGATTTTCGCTTGATATCTCGCATACAGGAAACCCATCGTCCGGCATCACTGGGTCTGTAAGGGCAATCAATTATCAGGTATTTTCGTGCGATATTGACTGAACTCGTGGAAACTCACAGATGGGATTGGAGAGAAGAGAGAAGATTCTGAAGTATTTATTATGAAATTCCAAACGTTATTTTTTTCGTGTAGGCCACTTCTACACTATTACTTGTTTTGCTGTCTCCCATTATTATCGCTGCAGTTAAAGAGTTTTATTTGTAACATAGAGGAAGTAGAACATTTTATTGTCATCAGAAGAAGCAAACTTGATAAACATAAACGTAAAGGGGAACATTTGTCACGAATGTTTACAAATTTCTCGTACTGGAGAAATTTACACTTGGCGTATTATATTATTTCCGGGACACAGTATCAGTTTCACTCAGTTCTGTAACCTTTTGTTTTGACTGCAACAAAAAGTAATTGGAAAAAATCTGGGATTCTTTAAAGAAAGTCTATAGTAATCTGAGAAAGAAAAGACACAGCTACGTTGTCACCAGCAAAGAGACGACTTAATTTTGACACTCACCACCGACGTTTAATGTCATTGACCTTGAGGCAACCATGGGTGTGCCGAATTCGCTGTTTTGATTTAAAAGGCAATAGTATGAACCGCTGTCTCTCTTACGAACGTCGGAAATTTGTAGGTTGTATTCACCGCTCGGATGATCACCAACGACGTCATACCTAAGAAAGACAAATTCAACGTCAGTAAATGTTTCAAATTATTTTACATGATGTACACAGGGAAAGTGTGGGTTAACAGGTAAGGTAATTTACATAAAAATCTTCCCAGAGTTCCTAATTGTGAAACCAGTGGATATTTTTATTTCAAGTATTAATTTGACAGATTTGTTAACGCTGTCCCATCAACCAATAGCCTTCAACAGACCCGTCCTTTCCATAGAATTAGATTTTGCAGCAAGATGGTTTAATACACATAGTAAAAGGTACAGAATGCAGTTGGCGTGCAGACTCTGTAGGCTCGGTGATTTAACCGTTACGTCATGCAAAGACATTACAAAACATCTAGCCAACAGGCATGCTCGATTTAAATTGTCAATTTTTAACGAAGCCGTTTCTATTTCATTTGTATTATTCAGGTTTAGAAACGACACAATCATCTGACAAACACGGGTGGTTGTGGCCCTCGCTTACCTTGAGCTTTGTTGCTGGTCGGATTCGACTTGCTCGTCCGTTGATATGACGTCATTATCCTTGACCCAATGGATAAGACCACGCTTGTTAGGGACTGCGCATTCCATCGTCACATCCTGCCCAACTACCGCGTCCCTCTGATTTTGACTGAGAAAAATGTCCGCCGAGTTCGATTGCGAACCTGAAATATGCAAGAGAAAAAGGTGAGGGGCTGACATGGTCTTTTGGGACTATGAACAGCGTTTTGTCACTTGAACAGAAATATTGTATTTTCAAATTACAGGTTTCAAAAACCTCGTCAGAATTTCAAAAAAAGCGTTGGTTATGATGTCAACTGAAAGCTTACTTTACCTTCCCTGTTAAAAAATTCGCGTACATAAACTTTGATGAAATATTTAAATTTTAAAGAACATTACATATTTTTGCATAATTTATTCCAGGGCCTAGTTTTTTAATACAAATCCATGCGTCTAATACACAGGAGTGACCTTTTCGCTTTGGATTATTTCGGGAGAGGGATGGTTATTAACCAGTTCTTACTGTCGACTTCCAGTGGCCCAAGCTGACACGTGTCCGGTTCTTGGAACGTCGGATGATCGGAAGAACATACAAATACGGCATTATGCATGTCTTCAGTGACAGTTAACGTCAAGCCAAGTCGATCGAATTCACCGTTGCTGACTGCTACAGCCTGTTGCAAGTCACCATCCTTGGTCCATTCTAGAGTCGCTGGAGGGTCACCACCCTTGGATTCGCATATCAACGTAACGCTTTCACCAATCCTGAGGTTGTCGGTTGAAAGAGTGCAAATTGGATAGGCTATGTCTGGCGATTCGGGACCTACACAATAAGATTAATAATAGAGAGTTGCTTATGAATAAAATATATCCGGGATCCTAAATCACAATGTTTACAAATGTTTATAAGATCAATCTAATCCACAATCAATATAACACAGAACAAGAGAAAAGACGTTAAAATACATGGCTAAATATGTATTTGGAAGAGAGCATTAGCCTTTCCCATATGTGATGCACACCACATTAGGTCTTCATTGCAAATCATCAGATTTTGGGTAGAGACACTGATCAAAGGAAGAGAAACATTTATAACGAGATAATGCCTTTCAAATATGTAAACAGGTCAACTTCAATAAGGATATCGTCAACCAGCAAAGTTCAGTTACTTTTTATTTCACTGTCGGGATTTTATAATATATTTAAGATCAAGTTCAAGATGAAACAGGGAAAGAATGTATAAAATAGTACGATCGTTTAACAAGGCATGATTATCTAGTGTAACTTTGTAAATTATTTCAATTTAGTATCAGCTCTTATTTCATCAATAATATTTCAGTAAGCCCTGTTTGCTAAATCACGTTTAGGGTTCCGTTACATTTTCTCAGATATCTGATTCTTATATTTTTGTACTATTTGAATTTAATATTGTCCTGACTATTTCGTAGTGACATCATTCTAACAAATGATGGTGCAGTTACTCACAAAGTCTGAACACGGTTATTTTCATTACCTCTTATTGTTATTGTCATCTGTTCGCCTCGTATTTCCGGGCTGTTGTCGGACGCTGTCACGCGGTATTCGAAGACGCCGGAGTCATTGACTGACGAGTTGGTGATCTGCAGAATGTACTCTCCAATGGAGTGATTTCCAGTTATCGAATATCGACTGTCACCATTCAGGATGACGTCATCACTGCTGATATCGACGCCATCTTTGCTCCAGATCACGGTTCCTTCTTTGTGTGTGACTAGACAGAGCAAAACGACGTCACCTCCTTCGGCTAGGAGTTGGTCTTCGGGCTCTGAGATGAATTCGTGTACAGCGAGGTCTAGATAGGAAAATGTAAATTTCATCAGTCAACAAGTCACGAAAGAAATGAATAATTACAACAGATTAGTAGGTATGCATATCTGTAGTACATGAAAATTTGAAATTATACAATCATGTGATTTGGACAAACTTACCGAAAACTGTCAATTCTGACTCTTCACTGTCTATGCGCTTGGCGCCATTGGCTGTCTCTGTCACGTGACAGGAATATTTCCCGGCATCATCCATCTCAACGTTCTCGATATGCAAATAGTAATCGGTACCAGGCTGTGGACTCAGTATGGCCAGACGACTATTAGACACGACGATGTCCATATCACTACTCAGGATGACGTCATCCTTCTGCCATGATACGACGCCATGTTTGTTGTTCACTGAGCAAGGTAGAGTTACACGTCCTGTTTCCACAGCTGTGAGGTTAGTTGGCTTCAGTCTGAAAGATTGTTGATCTGGAAGACAACGAAGATGTTGATAATTGTATGCTATAAAGCAGAATATATATCGTTTGTGAGAAATCCTTAATTTTTCGTGGACACGGCTTTTTAAAGCCTATGTACCTGCATATTTTGGTGTTTCAAAAACCAGAACAAAGTACGTCTAAGCTTACGTAGGACGAAAAATTAAGCCATGAATAAAGCGGTAGCTTTCTGTGGATAGAAACATTCCCTATGTTATTCAAAAATGGTTGTATTTCTTGAAGAATTCAACGTTTGTTGTAAATTTTTAGATAAATCACTTCATTATAAAATTCCAATACCTGCAACAGTTACTATCGCGGCTTCTGATTGGATTTCAGGACTGTTTTCTGCTGCAGTCACCTTGCAAATGTACTCCCCAGCGTCCTCGTGACTGATGTCGCTGATTTGCAATGGGTACTCCCCGAGGGAGTAGTTTCCAATGATCGAGTATCGGCTATCATTCACGGTAATGACGTCATCACCGCTGATATCGACGCCATCTTTGATCCACATCACTAAGCCTTCTTTGTGGGCAATGTCACAGTTCAACCTTAGCGTTCCACTTTCCACCATTAACGTATCCTCTGGCGTTGAGACGAATGAATGGATCTCAATGTCTGAAAATTTCAAATTGGAATAATGAGTCACATCAGAAAGGTTGCTAACTGATTTGATAGTTTATGGTGTACTTCTGAAAAAAATTAAAGATTTCCTGTCGTGCTTCCATGACTGATTTATACATGAAGTAATTCTTTCGTTCACAAAATATGAATTATCATGTCCCGTTAATTTCAGGCTTAAGTTAAAATATTATCTTTTACAAAAAAAACATTCTTCATAATATCTATCCGTCTGGTACATTAATATCTATATATCTCACCGTAGACAATTAGCTCAGCTTCTCTGCTGTGTATAGCTACTGCACCATTGTCGGTTTCTCCTACGTGACAGGAATACTTCCCAGCATCCCCTAATTGCAGATTACTGATGAGCAGATTGAAATCGACATCCGGCGTCGGACTCAGAATGCTCAGGCGAGGATTGGCCACCGTAATGTCCATATCACTCGTCAGAGTGACGTCATCTTTCTTCCATGACAGGACGCCATGTTTGTTGTTGACCGAGCAGCCAATGACAATGCTCCCTTCCTCGACAGCTATTAGGTCAGTAGGCTCGCTTTTAAATGACTGTTGATCTGAAATTATATGACGTAAAACATTCATTTTTGACGATTAAATATCGGGAATCAGCCAAATAGCTCTTTAGGAAAAGTTGTTGAACTTTGTTTGTGATCAATGCTTCTAAACCTTTGTTCAAATCACACATATATCATTGGTAAGTAATGTACTGAAACATCGACACATAAACTAAGACTTGTCATTTAGTAACCTCTAATTAACATCGGTACATGCCAGTATAGGTCTTCAATGATAGGGTACACTTTTGTGATGTCCGTCTGATATAAAACCTGATGTATCGAGGCATATTTCCATATTGCTATTTCTTCAAGCTAAAGGAAAAGTTTTCGGAATTTCTGGAAATCAACACTGATCAACCCCATCAAATGCCGATCGTGATTTGCCGCTCACATCTGTTTATTGAACAGGACAACATGAATTTATGGTTGAAACTGCAGAGAAATAACCTAACACGGATATCCAGACACCTACCCTCCACAATCACTGTAGCAATATCTGAATATATTTCAGGACTATTTTCAGCCGCCGTCACTCTACAACCATAATCGCCGGCATCGTCTTTGGATATGTTAGAGATTTCTAGGTCGAACTCTCCTATAATATGATCCCCGACTATGGAATACCGGCTGTCGGCAAGAAAGCTGACGTCATCATTGCTGATATCGATTCCATCTCTGCTCCAAATGACGACACCTTCTTTTTCGATGACGTCACAGTTCAGTCTGAGAGTGCCACTCTCGACCATTGTTGTATCTTCAGGCGTTGACACGAACGCGTGGACTTCAATGTCTAAGTCAAAAAAGAGACAACGTACTTACAGTCATAACATTATTACATTTAAAAGCACGTACCTATCCACGTACGACGATATATCGATGCATCCATCCGTACAAAAAACGATTTGTGTATCTTTATAACTTTTATGTTTAAATGAACAATATTTTCATTTTGCTTAAAAATTCACTTGCGAATATTACAACTGGAATTTTGTTTCCGCTCATAATATTATGTTTCGTGATACTTTGATGGGTATTATGGCCACTGGTTTTGCAGTTTTGTAGTTTTGTTTAGTAATCATATTTGACCCATGTTTTCGATGTCATGTTCATGGCACCAATCCTTTTGAACATATCTTACCGAATACTGTGAGTTGAACATAGTCACTGCGCAATGCCTTGGCTCCATTGGGTGTTTCGCTAACGTAACATGCATAAATTCCAGCATCGTCCAGTTCCAAGTTTGTTATACGCAAATTATAGTCAACACCAGGTGTTGGACTCAAGACAGTCAGGCGACTATCGGGCACTATAATGTCCAAATCACTGCTGAGAAGAATGTTGTTCTTCAACCAGGAGACGATGCCATGTTTGTTGTTCACTGAGCATTGTATGGTAGCAGTTCCTTCCTCGACAGCTTCGACGTCAGATGGTTCAACTCGGTATGACTGTTGCTCTGTGGATAAACACGAGTAAAATATGAGAAATGGTATTATGAATGAAGTTGAGAAAGTCATTTATTCCATCTGTCCCAGGAATATAGAGCGAAGTGGTGTTAGAATGCAGTTTTGGCATTTGAAGTCATAGAAACTAGATCCATACCATTGCTGTAGTAATTAAGCTCTATGTATTATCACGGTTCTTTGTGATAGGGCCTATAGGGACCGTGGTATTATATTTTCCCAAGTATTATAACTTATTCAAGATATGTAAGGGCAGAAAGAAATTGAGGCAATGTAGAGTCATAACATAGAAATGGCCCGCAAAATATTGCATCACTATTATTAGCTATGAAGAGTCAAACCAACCGTACCAGCGACAGTCACCATGGCAACACCTGAGCTAATTTCAGGACTGTTTTCAGCTGCTGTAACATTGCAGACGAAGTCCCCAGCATCGCCGAGAAAGACGTTGTTAATTTGTAGTTTATACTCTCCAGTGGAATAGTTTCCCATGATGGAATAGCGGTCGTCATCAATGAGCATAACGTCATCAGCGCTAATATCGACGCCATCTTTGCTCCATACGACAGTTCCCTCTTGGTGGTTGACGCCACAGTCCAAGCTGAGGGTTCCAGTTACCACCATTGGTGTGTCCTCTGGTGTCGTGAAGAACGAATGGACTTCAGCATCTGTGAAGTGACAGATACGATATGCAACGTCAGCAGATAGATACAATACTTACAAGCTTATGTATGTGCTCAAAACTCTCTAAGTTTATATGTAAATACAGATTCTTCTTCTCATCTCAAAAGTATGACTACATGACTAATATTCAACTCGTCACCATAGGCTTCATGAGTGCACTGTACAGTGTTATTTTTAAAAATGAGTTCAAGGTCGGAATACAATTGATAATTTTTCCTAAAACGATATTGCATGTTGAACATGTGCTCTGTCGGCTATACCATTACTTCGTATTTCACCATACGTAGGAGGAGATTGAGGGAGAAATTCCCTTTTTTCCAGAAAAAATGATAAAAACCGATGGTACTGCTATTGCCATTATCTTTGAAGGATGTACCGCAAAAGAATTATCTCAATGACCATACCGAAATGTTTTATTTTTGAAGGATTAAGTACTGTCGTAGAAAGTAGAAGTCACCAAACTTTGTTATGTTTCATTTCTGTTGGTCTAGAAATTGGTGGCACTTTAAGGGTTCAGGTGTAGATGGCTTAAAGTTACTTTTTTCCAAAATCAGCCTTGTATCAAATACATTGGTTTAAAAGTTGGTCATGGCAGTAGGATTAAAAAAAGTGCCGAAATATTCAGTACGGTGTTTCTGGGACGCGTGCTTTGTTTCTCTTGTACGCACGATAATATAGTTCGTATCTGTCACACAATATTTGACCCTACCATCGAAGATATAAGCAAACTCACCATACTAACCCTACCACATATTTAGGAAAATTTTGTTGATTTCACACTTACCATACACAGTTAAATACGCCTCCTGACTATCAATTGCTCTATCACCATTAAAGGTTCCAGCCACATGACATGAATAATTCCCAGCATCTTCCATCTCGAGATTCTCTATGTGCAAGTTATAATCGATACCGTCAGTTGGACTTAATATGCTAAGTCGACTGTTAGGCACAGTAATGTCCATATCACTACTCAATGTGACGTCATCCTTCCGCCAAGATACGACGCCATGTTTGTTGTTAACCGAACAAAGTATCGTTGCGCTTCTTTCTTCCACACCTATGACATCTACAGGCTCCAACAAGAAGGTTTGCTGCTCTGCTCAAAAGAACAATCCAGAACAGGGGCGTCAATGTGCAAAGTGTAAAATTATGAATTAAACATGAATGTACGCCATCACTTTAGAACGAGAAAGTAGTTTTACAATGGCTAACTGGCAGGCGTTGGTATTTGCTATATGCACATATCTATTGAAGACTTGTACTGAAGTGATTACTTGTATCAACACAAAATTGCAGGATTTTCATTATACTGTGACGCTAAATGTCATCCTTGGGACACAGGTGGTACCCTCAAATTGAAATTCTACGAAGAGTTCGGCAAGTGTTTAATATGTAAATTACATTAAACAATTAAAAATCAAGACTTAAAACAAAATGGTTCGCTTATTGTGGGCGTAATTCCTCTTTACTGGAAGCATAATTTAACAAATGTAGATTGATACCCAAATCGTTATCATAATGGTTTCCTACGTTTTTAGCATAGGGGTCAACGCTTAGAATTGGCTAGAGATTACACATTTAAACTAAAAGGGTCGAACAATTAATACACAAACCTTCTACAATGACTGTTGCGACCTCTGAACGGATTTCAGGACTGTTCTCAGCAGCTGTGACTCTGCACACATAATCACCGGCGTCATCTAGACGGATGTCGTCGACGCGCAGCATGTATTCGCCAACTAACACGTGGTCTCCCGTTATAGAATAGCGGATATCGCCGATTGTCATGACGTCATCGCTGCTGATATCGACGCCATCTTTACTCCATATGACAGTGCCTTCTTTGCTGGCGATGACGCAGGCCAGCGTGAGAGTTCCGCTTTCTACCATGAGTGTATCGTCGGGTGTGGAGAAGAACGAGTGAACTTCAAAGTCTGAAACAAATATAAAAATATATAACTTTTTCTATCTTGACAATATGCAAATAGTGTATGATGTTGTGACAGTCTCCTTCAAGAAAACCTTTATCCCCTCGCATAATTAACAAGTCGAACTTATACAGATTACGTACTCATATACCTTCCTTCGCACACGTCTAACAAATTTGTAAACATTACTTTTCGCCGATTCAACATATTTATTACTGTCAACTAGCTCAAAGTTGCTCACTTGAGGACACAATCTTTGTAGGTAAACGAGTAACTCACCATAAACAGTAAGATGAGCTTCCTGACTGTCTATCGCTCTATCACCGTTCTCAGTCGCTGTAACGTGGCAAGAATACTTCCCATTGTCTTCCATCCTCAGATCTTCAATGTGCAAGTTATAATCGATACCGGGTGTCGGGCTCAATATACTCAGATGACTGTCGGGAACGATGATGTCTGTATCACTGCTCAGGGTGACGTCATCCTTCTGCCAAGACACGATGCCGTGTTTGTTGTTTACGGAGCATTGTATGGTAGCGCTCCCCTTCTCAACAGCCGTGGCATCCACGGGTTCCAACATGAAGGTCTGCTGCTCTGTATATGAAAATTGAAAATTTTTATCAGTCTTATTTTTAAATGAATCTTTAAAAATCATACACAATATGGTATCGATGCTGTATTTACTTTAATTGCTGCATTGAGCTTTTGAATGTGTCCATACCTTCGACAGTTACTGTTGCGACATCAGAACGAATTTCAGGACTGTTCTCAGCGGCTGTCACCCTGCAAACATAATCACCAGCATCACTGAAGCGTATATCGCTGATTTCCAGTTTGTACTCTCCGATGACATGGTCCCCTACGACTGAATATCGTTCCTCATCAATAGTCATGACGTCATCGCTGCTGATATCGGCGCCATCTTTGCTCCAGACAACAGTGCCTTCCTTGTGTATGATGACACAATTCAATGTGAGGGTTCCCGTCTCGACCATCAACGTGCTATCTGGTGTCCTGAAGAAAGAATGGACCTCAATATCTGGAAAGAAAAATATTTCTTGATGTCAGGAAAAGGTATTTTAAAGTTTAGATAATCTGTAAGATGTTACTATCTGCTTAAGTTAACAATGGTTTCGGCCTATATGATAAAAAACTGGAAGTAAACAGCATATATTATTACACAAACAATACTTCTGTATTTTACACAAAGCAGAACAATATCATTTTATTGAATCTCTCATGATCGCATAACATTACAAGACTACTCGAATACAAGTGACTTACCATATACTGTAAGTTTAGCAGCTCGACTGTTTATGGCCCTGTCACCATTGGCCGTCTCGGTCACATGACATGAATAATTCCCGGCATCCTCCAAGCTCAGATCCTCAATCTGTAAGTTGAAGTCAATACCGGGCGTAGGACTCAAAATACTAAAGCGGTTGTTCGGTACAATGATATCCGTATCGCTACTTAGGGTGACGTCATTCTTCTCCCATGATACCACGCCATGTTTGTCGTTAACCGAGCACTGCAAGGTGGCACTTCCTTCTTCTACAGATATGACGTCTGCAGGCTCCAACATGAAGGATTGTTGTTCTGTGGGAAAGAACAGAAATATCCCCATTGCCATGTTGATCACAGCTTTGCAAATGTAAGTCATATACTCACATCATATGACACAAATATTCATTGATTCAATCTCTACTTCAATCACTGAATAATCTGTACTGTGTACCTTCTACGATTACTGTCGCTGCTTCAGAGCGGATCTCAGGACTGTTTTCAGCCGCCGTCACCCTGCAAATATAATCCCCAGCATCCTCTTGACCAATGTCCTGGATTTCCAACTTGAACTCTCCTATTATGTGGTCCCCGATGATAGAATATCGACCACTATCGACGGTTATGACGTCATCGCTGCTGATATCAACGCCATCTTTGCTCCAGACAACGGTGCCTTCCTTGTGGATGACGACACAATTCAATATCAGCGTACCAGTTTCAACCATTAAAGTGTCATCCGGGGTCTTAAAGAACGAGTGGACCTCGATATCTGGTATTGAAAAAAAAAGTAAAATATTCATATTGCTTGATTACAGTTGATTTATTTTGCACCGAGCATTTTATTGCATTTTTAATATCTATTAATCGGTGACATGTATTTTTTCTCCTTACTGAAGGTTGTGGAATCATAGCTCATTGTTTTAGCTCATTTCTGGCCATGGACTTGACTGGTCGTAGAGGAATATTCTCATGATCCAAATTAGATAAAGTTTTGTTTTCATCGTATTTCTTCCTTTGTTACTTTTCTACAATTTTTTGTTACACTTTGATATTAATGCTATCGTATTAATTATTCTAATAATCACTGTAATTATCATTGATCATTTTCATATCTTTATCTAGTTAAATAACAATTTTCAGTTTTCAACATAAAAATACGGATAAAAATATGTGAGACAACTAACAAGAATAATTGTGCTGGTTAGTACAGAGAAGGCAACAAAATATGTCCGATTTGGTCAGATGTTGGTCAAGTTTTCATTGAAAGTTGGCAGCATTACATCAGTTTACCGTCTAGAAATAATTTTGAACTTGAAAATGTTAGAGTCTGGGACAGGGTACATAATAAAATTCAGTGTATACAAGACAGTAAAATGTTGTCTCTGCGGAACAGAGTGCCTTAACGGCAAATGGAAGCATTGTTTTCAAAACAATGACATTTAGCAAAGAACAGGAGATATATCTTAATCTGTTACCAACCGTAAACAGTGAGTTCGGCTGCCCGACTATCTATAGCTCTGTCCCCATTGGCCGTCCCAGTCACATGACACGAATAGTTTCCGGCATCTTCCAACTCCAGATCCTCGATACGCAAATTGAAGTCTATTCCAGGTGTAGGACTCACAATGCTTAGGCTAGGATCTGGCACTATGATGTCACCGTCGCTGCTCAAAGAGACGCCATGCTTCTTCCAAGACACGACGCCATGTTTGTTGTTTATTGAACACTGTAGAGTTGCACTGTCCTCTTCCACAGCGATGACATCCACTGGTTCCAACATGAACGATTGCTGGTCTGTCATGCAAAAAGTTATTAATTTTTTGTTACTTTTTCGAACCAAAACGGCTTTTAATTTTTCAGTCTATTGGCAAAGATTCGTTTTTCAAAACTAGATACATGTATATTAATCACATTGTCTGCTTTCAGCCGGTACAGTACTAGTGTAATAATGGTTAGACCATTTAAAGAAAATTCTTTGTTTACCGTCCTTTGATTTTTGAAAAACCTGCCAGTCAGGCAAGTAAAACAAACATCAACCAAACAGAAAAAAAAACACAAGTATATTAACATAAGCTCATTTTTTATTTGATTTCTTTTGGAAAAATAATATTTCTATTTGTAACAGAGTTAACATTATGTTTGTTTTCTTCATTTTCTCTGAAAACGCACCAGCACGCGGACGACTTACAAATAATTTTATTAGGGCGCCTGATGTCATAACCCACCTTCTACAACTACTGTTGCGACTTCCGAACGGATTTCCGGACTGTTTTCATTCTCTGCTGCAGTGACCCTACATACATAATCCCCTGCATCTGCGTGACTGATGTTCAAAACTTGCAACGAGTACTCTCCCGTCAGTTCGTCTCCGAGCACAGAATATCTACTGTCGTCTAAGATCACAGCGCCATCATCGCTGATATCGACGCCATCTTTACTCCATATGACGGTGCCTTCTTTGTGAGTGACGGCACAGCCCAGGATCAGCGTCCCACTCTGTACCATCAGTGTGTCCTCGGGTGTCCTGAAGAATGAGTGAATCTTCACGTCTGTTGGAGAACACAGAATGAGCTGTTAACTCGATTTGGTCGGTCACAATTGCTAATATCTTATGTTCACACAGAAGTTGTTCACTCTCCATCGATACATTAATCTTTAAATTTTGAAATAGGGTTATACGGGAATGCAGTTCAACAAGAGATGTCTTGTCCATAAAACGCTGAATTTTTCGTAATGGTTTAGAGGGCAATAGTATTAACTGATGCTAGTATTTGCATATTTTCAGTCAACGAAACACAGTTTTTTCTTCTTCTATGTCTCCCTTAAATATATGAAACACTAAATTGTTAGCGTTGCCAACCTTATATATTGTATACAGCACGCAATGTTATTGTTGAAAAGAGAATTCTAGTTCGGACATAAATTGTGTTGTCGACCACAATATTTGATAGTATAAACAACAGACTGTACTGAGAAGTTGAAAACAATGTATTTCGACATGATTTTAGGTGTGTAAAACAATGGACCGTTTATTTTACAGGTAGGACAAATATGATTGGGAAAACAAAGCAAAAGAGACAAATAAACAATTTTAAAATAGCAAATACGAACCATAAACTGTTAGTCCAGCTGACCGACTTTCTATGGCTCTATCGCCGTTTGCTGTCGCTGTCACGTGGCACGAATAATTCCCAGCATCCTCCAATTCAAGATTGTCTATGTTCAAATAGTAATCTATGCCAGGTGTCGGGCTGAGTATGCTCAGTCGACGATCAGAGACGGTAATGTCTGCATCACTGCTGAGGGTAGCGTCATCCTTTCGCCATGATACGACGCCATGTTTGTCCTTCACTGAACACTGAAGAGTCAAACTATCCTCTTCTACAGCTATGGTGTTCACTGGTTCCAACATGAAAGATTGTTGTTCTGAATGGAGAAAGCCATTGCAAAATTTAGTCCTATTGCTTTCATGTAGAAATGTGATTTATCATATTCATGGCATTAATAACACGATTGGAACTATTTTGGCATTATTGGATCCTCAAAATTGATATGTGCCATGTAGCTGAATGTTTAAGTTGCAATATTACAAATTACTGGTAACAACAAGTATATGACTAAAAAGAGAATCAGACAAGCTTACATTTACAGGTTAAAACGACCTCACTTCACCATCTAATTATCCGAAATTAGTTCCAATCGTGTTTAAAATAAATGGAATGTACATGTGTGTGACTAACAAAGACCTTTGTCCTACCATGGCACCGAGAACTTTTGAATTTACTCACCTTCGACAATAACCGTTGCTACCTCTGAACGGATTTCGGGACTATTTTCGCCTGCCGTCACCCTGCAAACATAATCGCCGGCATCTTCTCGACTGATGTTGGTGATTTCCAACTTGTACTCTCCGACTATATTATCCCCGACGATTGAATATCGACTGTCGCCATTTGTGAGAGCGCCATCACTGCTGATATCAACGCCATCTTTACTCCATATGACAGTGCCCTCTTGGTGTATGACGACGCAGTCCAGTTGCAAAGTTCCGCTTATCACCATTAAAGTGTCGTCTGGCGTTCTGAAGAACGAGTGAACTTCGATGTCTGGGAAAAAGAAGCCATCGTATTAATTTCAGATTCCAGAATCGCAACTTCAACTTGGCAAATAAAAACAGTAATTTCTTTCTAATATTTTGATTTAAGCAAATATTGATGTTCTTACATGAAATAAGTTAATTGATAAATATATACAATGAAAAAATCATATTGCCAATAACTTACCATAAACGGTGAGTTGGACTGTTCGACTATCTATAGCTCTATCGCCATTGGTTGTTGCTGTCACATGACATGAATAATTCCCAGCATCCTCCAACTCCAGATTCTCAATATGCAAATTGTAATCAATATCGGGCGTTGGGCTTCGGATGCTCAGGCGACCATCAGACACTGTAATGTCCAAATCGTTGCTCAGAGTGACGTCATTCTTCCGCCATGACAGCACTCCATGTTTGTTGTTGACTGAACACTGTAAACTTATGCTGTCCTCTTCTACAGCTATCACGTCAATTGGTTCCAACATGAACGATTGTTGCTCTGTTTTATGAAAAAAAAATTAAAAAAGAAAAAGGAATTTTAGTCGACAGCTCATACGCTAACAGACCATATGCAAATCAAGAAGCAGTACTTGTTATTCTTCCGGTCAATATCATGAACAGGTAGGTCAATAAAACTATTATTTTACCTTCTACAATCACTGTAGCTACCTCTGAACGAATTTCAGGGCTATTCTCAGCTGCTGTCACCCGGCAGACGTATGCTCCGGCATCTTGTCGACTGATATTGGCGATTTCTAAATTGTACTCTCCGAGTATATGGTCTCCGGTGATAGAATATCGGCTGTCTTCGATGGTCATGACGTCATCACTGCTGATATCGACGCCATCTTGACTCCATATGACAGTGCCTTCCTGGTGGACAATGACGCAATTCAGTCTGAGGGTTCCACTCACTACCATTAAGGTGTCGTCTGGTGTTGCGAAGAATGAGTGAACTTCAATATCTGTTAAGGAATAAAAACAACAATTTAACGTCAAGTCTTTAATAGCGAAAGTTGTTTTGCATGGAATACACAGATTTTATAACCATCTACAAAACATGAACTACTTACAATTCTATTAACAGAAAGAGCAGCATACCTCATTTGATACAATATTTGTGTCATGCGATATATGACACAAAATATATCACATAAACCGGCCTACTCACCATACACAATAAGCTCAGCTGCCCGGCTGTCTATAGCTCTGTCGCCATTTGCTGTCCCGGTCACGTGACATGAGAAATTCCCTGCATCCTCCAGATCTAGGTTCTCAATATGCAGATTGTAATCGATGTCGGGAGTTGGGCTCAAAATTCGGAGACGAGGATCAGGCACTATGATATCAAGGTCACTGCTCAGAGTGACGTCATTCTTCCGCCATGATAGGACGCCATGTTTGTTGTTCACAGAACACTGCAGTGTTAGACTGTCCTCTTCAACGGCTACAGTGTCCACTGGTTCAATCATGAAGGATTGTTGTTCTATTTGTAGAAAAAAGATATTTTATCAGTCAGTGCTTCTATTGATAAAAATTCGTGTGCAAGTTTAATCTCATGTTATTATAAAACAAGGGATATGTGAGCAATAAACACATTTCTAGCATAGGTGACATATGCGAAGTTCTAATTACCTTCTACCGTCACAATTGCCACCTCAGACCGGATCTCGGGACTATTTTCAGCGGCTGTAACCGTGCATACATAATCTCCCGCGTCGCCCCGGCTGATGTTCGTGATTCGCAACATGTACTCTCCGAGTATATGGTCACCAGTGATAGAATATCGCCGGTCATCGACGACCATGACGTCATCATTGCTGATGTCGACGCCATCCTTACTCCACACGACGGTGCCTTCTTTGTGTACAACAACACAGCTGAGTGTTAGGGTTCCAGTCACTACCATTAAAGTGTCGTCCAGTGTGGCGAAGAATGAGTGAACTTCGACATCTGTAAAGTAGAAAAGAAGCACATGCTTTATCTTCTGTTATTGCCAGCATGTCTACACCCTTCCAGTGACGTCAAGGTCAGGGGTAGGATAGGGTTAGAAATTTTAAAATACTTCATAATTTGCTAATAATCGTCTGCAGCCTATTTGAGGCTCGTAGCCCGATACAGCTTCCATCATCTTCATTTAAGAGGATGTAAAAGTTCATTGTTTTATCAAAGAGCAAACACGGTGGTACAAGGACCACTTGATTATCAAAATATGACAGTAATTTGTTATCTCAAATCCTACAGTTTGCTAGGTGACTATTAATTTTATTCCGGATTTTGCGCAAGAAAGAGGGAAATTTGAGCACGGATTGAAACCATTCAGTTTCCAAGCGCGTATACAAAGCAACCATTACAGTGATACCTAGAGGATAGTTTTTCGTTTAGTTTGTTGTCAGTCATTGTTTATTACATCAACAGATTGTTGAGTATTAATGAGCATCGTGTAAATAGCGGTGAGTCCACTGACTTTCCAATGTAGTACATGATGGAATTTGCATGTTGAAATTCTACTTACAACTGTTTTTACACCAATTCACTTCAGAAGCCAATTGTAAACTTTTATGCGAATTAATAGCTTACCATATACTGTCAGTTCAGCTACCTGACTGTCTATCGCTCGATCACCATTGGCGGTCTCTGTCACGTGACATGAATAATTCCCGGCATCCTCCAACTCGAGATTATCAATATTCAAATAGTAGTCAACTCCGGGCGTCGGGCTTAAAATCCTCAGTCGAACATCAGGAACTATAATTTCTGTATCGCTGCTTAGCGTGACGTTGTTAAATTGCCACGACACAACACCGTGCTTGTTGGTCACCGAACACTGTAGAATTGTACTGCCCTGCTCAACGGCGATGGTATCCACGGGCTCCAACATGAAGAATTGTTGTTCTGTTTACAGACAAGAGCAAAATTGAAAAGTATTTACTGTCAAATTTTATCAAAAACTAAGAGTGTTAATAAAATTTCGTCGTTATCTATCTCTGACGTTTCTTAAATGTTGATTTATGTTAACCAATGAAAATGCATGTTAGAGTAGGGGTGCGGCTTGATAAAAGCAAGCCTCCTATTCAACAACAATAAAGCCGTTTACCTTCCACCGTGACTGTAGCAACCTCTGAACGGATTTCAGGACTGTTTTCGGCCGCCGTCACTCTACAAACATAATCCCCTGCATCTTCAAGGCTGATATTGGTAATCTGTAACTTGTACTCGCCGATTGAATAATTTCCTATGATCGAGTATCGACTATCTCCTTCGAGAATGACGTCATCCTGGCCGATAACAATTCCGTCTTTGCTCCAAAAGAGAGTCCCCTCCTTTTCGATGACGACACAGCTTAGGATCAGAGTTCCACTTTCAACCATTGGCGTGTCCTCCGGCTGTGAGGAAAATAATTGAATTGCGGCATCTGCAAAGACATTAATATTTGATCAGGTTATTCTTAATAGACTAAAAAAGTACTTGTTGAGATTGACACAAATTAACCAAACAACGTAAAGAAGACCTTGCAATAACCTTGCTATTGTAAAGGTAATTAAGCTACAGTGTGCCTCGGATACACGTATTTGGACTCCCAAACTTTTACAATGTCTTTGGGTCTACCACTTATGAGGGCTTACTGAAGCATACGGAGTAAATACAGTTTTCATCTGCTTAGTTTTGTGAAAATCGGGAATTTTTTCCACTACAACCATAAGATGGTGGCCATTTTCAATTTTATATATTAGTAAATATTGGGTAATTTATTTCTCTAGTACCAAAATTTGCATGGTGACTACCTATTTTTTATTCATGATTGTTAGAGATGGTTGAAAGTTTGCTCGAGGAAAGACTGAGCAAAAGTTCATTTTCGAGGCGCGCACTATCTTGATACTGAGTATCACGGGTCAAATATTGTGTCTTATCACTCTGTCATTAAACTGTTCAGTTTGTTGTATGATGCATGAAGTTCATGTAGAAATCGTCGAAACAATTCTTACCGTAGACGGTCAAATTCGCGGCGGGACTTTCGATGGCGCTGTCACCATTCACGGCCTCGGATACATAGCAACTGTAGCTGCCTTCATCGTCAAGGATGACACCGCGGATTTCCAGGTCGTATTCTACTCCGGCGTCGGCTGTGACGATGTCAAATCGCTGATTCAGACCTATGATGTCCATGTCGGTGCTGATGATCACACCGTCCTTCCTCCACGAAAGAGTGCCGTGCTTATTGGCCACGGAGCACTCAAAGGTGGCGACGTCGCCCTCTACGAGAATCCTGCTGACTGGCACCTCGACAAAAGACTGGGGAACTGTGAAAAAAACGAAGGCATCAAGTTAATGAACGCAAGGTAATGGTATTGAGTTGACACAGTCGCTTACTGTTGGGCTATATTATCAACACCGTACAACAAATTGTTATTCTGGAGGTAGATTCGAGAACATTCGATAATTTACTTTGTTTACATGCCTGTACCGAAGTGTTTTCTAGAATTAACGCTATGACTATGCTACATGTTGTTTAGCTCTGTATCGCCATTTCAGTGATAAACAACTAGTTTATATTCGTCTAGAAAAGTATGCTCAATGTATTGGTGACTTTAGTAAAATATTTGCATTTCTTAGTACCGTCGCCTAAAGTGCTGTAAACTAAGCTTACAGTTGTCTGATGACGTGTCACTACTTTAACAAGTCAGTGCCAAAATGCAAAGACATACATCGGTGTAACATTTTCTGAACTATTATTATTTTTCTCGAAAAAATACTTTGCGGCATCCACAGCTGAACACGTGGTCAGCACGTGACCAGCCAAAAGATAAGCATATCATTCTTACTTTCTATAGTAACAGCAACCTCTGAAGACACCAGTTCCTCGCTGTTGTCGGCGGCTGTCACCTGACACTGGTAATCACCGGCGTCCCCGCTACTCACGTTTGTGATTTGTAAGTTATATTCTCCAATAATTTGGTCTCCCACCACTGAATAACGCGCGTCGCCAGTGAAGACATCGCGGTCACTGCTGATGGCTGCGCCGTCTTTATACCATACGAGCGTCCCTTCTTTGTGATCCACCACGCATGCCAATAGGATCGTTGTGGTCAGTACCCCTGATGTGCTGACCGGTTCCGACAGGAAACTTTGAACTGCAGCATCTAAAGTTGAAGATGTGACAGAAATCAAATTACATTTTTGCACGTATTATTTCAATATTATTTGAAATGAGAAAACGTTTATGAAACCTCTGTTAATATGCTAACACAACGTGTTTTGTAGAGACTTTAATTATTTGATTATGGCACGGCGTGATGGTGTTTTGTCCTATCATGCATGTGAATGGTCAGTCCATCCCTGCATTGACCATAACTTACACAGTTCATCTCTGGAATCGGCCATCATTAGTCAATTCCTTGATGAACATAATTAGCACATGCCTGAAAAACTAGGGGTAAAATTATCCCTGAATTGGCCATGGTTAGTCCATTCCTCCTAATTTGGCCATGATTAGTCCGTTAATGAGTGGCCATGTTTGGTCCACCACTGAATTGACCATGGTTGTTCCATCTCTTAAATGGCCATGGTTGATCCATCTCTAAACTGGCCATGCTTATTCCACCCCTGATTTGGCCATGGTTAGTTAATCCCCGAATGGTAAATCCCTGAATCAGCCAATCCCTGATTTGGCCATGGTTAAGTCCGTTAGTGGGTGGCCGTGGTAAGTACATCTCTGAATTGGCCATGGTTAGTCCGTTCCTTGAGTGGCCAGAACCATTACAATTAATGGTATCGTGCTAAATCGATTTGTCTTAGATGTCACTATCAGAAATACCCAGAAAGTCGTTTTTAGATACACCAAATGTCTTCGATGCTACATTGTATATGTGTGTATAGTTCAGAATAAAATTAATCTATCTACTTTCACACCAACGTTGTATTCTCTCGGATGATAATTATCATTTTCTCCGTTGATATTCTCTATTTCAAGGATTTTGTTTACATTTTCTGGTTTTACAAATCAATTTCAAATACACTTCAGTTTCAAAACAATATTTTAAAACCCACCAAACACTGTTAATCTGCCACGACTGCTTTCGACATCAGGGTCCCCGAGGGCGCCCTCGGAGAGGTAGCAAGAATAGAAGCCATCGTCAGTCAGACGGATGTCCTCTATCTTGAAGTTGTACTTTTTGCCCGGGTTCACAACGATCACTCGTAGACGCGTGTCGTTGACGATGACTTGGTCTTCTCTGGTAAGTGGGACGCCATCTTTCAACAAGTATATGTCACCGTGTTTGACATCGAGAGTGCAGGCTATTGTGACCCGTCCCCCTTCCACGACCTCTTTGGAGGCTGGTCCCTTGGTAAAATTCTGAGGCTCTGAAAACACAAGAAAGCGCCATAAAACCGTGAGCAATCACATTAAACATAGACTCCTTCACTTAAAATTAAGTACATTTAACTAGTTCCTTTCCATTCAATCTATAAAGAACGGTAAATGTTTCATAAACAAACTGGCATTATTGAACGCATCCCATGTATGACGGGTTGCCAAGATTACTGTCATAATCGCTGACGTTTAACATCATCTTAATACTATTTCATTACAATATTAAACATGATATATTTAATCCTATTACTCCTGTTATGAGTACAAAAGTGGCTATGTAGGTCTTATGGGTTTGTAACTTATAAGCCCTGTAATGTAAATATGCATATATGGTCAAAGGGGCGTTCCTTGGTATTCAAAATGCCCATGTGAGGGCGCTGTTTTTAAAAAGCGGCCACCCGCTTAAAATCTGTGATTGGTTAGATTTTCTCTTTCGATGGTAACTGTGGCAAAATTGGAACAGGTGACAGTATACCTTTAATTAATGAACGGTAACGCTGAAATATGACTATAGACATTTTGTTTGCCCGTCGACTTTAGACAGAATAATTACGTGTGTTAACGAAATGGATAGGATCGACGCGTGTATGCGTGCAGGTATAACAGTTCCTTGAAACTTTGAACGTTGAGAAACCATTTGGACAAATATAACTTTTAAAAATAGGCTGTGGTATATATTGTTAGGGGAGGTATGTTAATCCTTCAGCATAATTAAAACGGTAATTCTATTTAGGGGAATGATAAATACTTCAATATTGTCACAATGATGACTGCTACACAACTTACCTTCAACATTCAAGGTAACTGTCGGGGATGTTATCTCGGGACTGTTGTCTGCTGATGTCACTCGACACTCATAACTACCACTGTCGGTTGCGGTAACACCACTAATATGCAAACTGTATTCTCCTTGATCTGAGTCACCGACGATGGATTTGCGACCCTCTAGGAGAATGCTGAAGCCATCTTTTGACCAGATGACATTGCCCTCGATGTGGTCGACTTGACACGCTAATGTGACGTCATGTCCGATTAGAACGTCGGTGTCTTCAGGTACTATTATGAAACTTTGAATCTCGGCATCTGGAAATGCATATGAACCGAAAGTAATTGGTTAGCGAGAATAGGACGTAAAACTTCAGAAACATATTACAATAATCGATGACAAAATATTTATTTTCGGGGTGGGAGTAGGGTCTATGGTTAGACGTACTGTACTGTACATAGATTATATTTGCGACAATCCACATGTACTTACCGTAAACTGTCAGGGCTGCTGACCGACTCTCGATGGCTTCGTCACCAACCGAATCGTCCTCCGACACGTAGCACTTGTAGCTGCCGGCGTCGTCAAGGGTGACGCCTGATATTTGTAAGTGAAAATTAACTCCGTCTGCGTCGTCCACAACAGAGAAGCGGGGGTCACTGACAATGGTCCTCGTGTCCCTTGTCAAGATGGCGTCACCTTTCTGCCATGACGCGACGCCATGTTTGTTTTCCACTGAGCATCGGAGCACTGCATTCTCACCTTCTACTGCTGTGGTATCGCTTGGTTCTTCTAGAAACGACTGGCGCCCTGCGTGAAAAATAAACATTTTGCGTGATCTATTCCGAGGCAATGTCTTCGTATGGAGATATAGCAAGTCATTTGCTGTGGGAAGATCGAACAAATTGTTCCTTGCAGAGGAGGAACTTGGGAAACTTTCAAATTATTGTAACCGATTCCGATATTCTGTTTGCATTGATCCATTTACCCCATTCCGGTTAAAAATTGTCGAAATAACCGAAATCACAGACCAAGGTAATATGCGATATTTTTGCTCATGGAAAGAAATCGTTTTGATTAATTATTCCCCAGCTTCAGGTTTCGAAACCATTTCCATTATCCTTTTAGTGCTGGCGTAATATAAAGCGTTTATATTTATATTCTTGATTTTGAAAGTGAATGGTCGAAAAATATCTTGAGGAACATTTGAACAAAAGATTAATTCTTTCACTTTCCGTCGAAAATGTTACACATGTGATGGATAAGTTCTTACCTTCGACCTGCAGAGACGCTGGTGGCGACTGTATTTCAGGACTGTTGTCGGCTTCGGTGACCCGACACTGATAGAGACCAGCGTCCTCAGGCACTACGTCACTGATCAGAAGCTCGTATTCACCGTTGCTATGGATTCCCACAACAGAGTAACGACTGTCTCCATCATTGACGATGACGTCATTGGTTATGTCGTCGCCGTCTCTCGACCAGATCACAGTACCTTCGCGATGATCAACAACGCAGCTCAGGCTGACAGTGACGCCTTCGACAACGGAGACGCCCTCTGGCGTTTGCTTGAAACTTTGAATTTGCAAATCTACAAAAAAGTAAAAAAAAAGGTATCGTTGCTAATTCCTTATTGCTTCATCTGAAATGAGGTTTAGATATCTTCGTTGATTTATTGATTTGTATTTACACTATTTCACCATCGGAATTGTTGAAAATGTGCTTAGAGATGTGACGCAAAAGACTGATGACTGCATTAAAACATAGACCCTAGAGAAAAAAAGTTTTCTAGGGTTTTTCCTAGAGTCTATGCATGTATCATGCGCCAAGCGGCACAGACACTTCCAGAATACGATAGGTCGAGCGGGAACCTCTTTGGTCTTTAATGCTCTTACTCGTTGTATGACTATCAAAACTTTAAAATCTGATGAAGGTAAAACGCTTTGTGGCGTGTGGATTTCATTTATGGTATGTCGGGACACAGAAATAGAAGTGTTCAACGGCAAGTGAATAGTGTCTTAAACTTACCGAAGACGGTGAGTATCGCAACTTGACTCGATATCGCGTCATTCTCACCGGCAGCCGAAACGGTACACCGGTACTCCGCGGCGTCTTCGAGACTGACATCTTGTATCTGGAGGTCGTAGACCTGCCCGGCGGTTCCGCTTGAGATGCTCAGCCGAGAATCTGACGTCGTCATGGTAACGTTTTCACTGATGACCACGCCGTCTCTCACCCACGACACGATGCCACGTCGGTTTTCTACCGAACAGGAGAGCTGAGCTACGTCGCCCTCTACGACTTGAGTATCTGTTGGTTCTGTCAGGAATGTCTGTCTCACTGTTACAAACACGTGAAAGAAAAAAGTGTAAATGCCCTAACGGCTGAAACTTAATTTACAAAGATATATTTTACTCACATTTACATAAATCTAAATTGTCTATTTCATTTAACACTATGAAATCTCGCAGAAATTAAAATACTTGCAAAAATCGTACTTATTGAAAACACTAAAACCATTAGCATTAGTCACTGAGAGGTAAATTGAAAATGTGACCAGTAAAGTAAGTAATAAGAGCGCCTAAGTCAACGGATATAATAAACTGCGATCGTACTTGGAACCAATTTCTTAATTTTATCACTCATGTGTCATGAGTGTGTTTTTGAGGTAAATAAAATATTCTTGTTGTTTCTTGCCTACTGTATGTGTTATTGCACGATATGAATGTTATATAATGATGACGCCATTTCCCTAAAATTATGCTTGCAACTTACGTTCCACTACTACGACTGCAGGGTCGGAGGTCAGTGCATCGTGTCCCCCCGACCTGCTCACAGTGCACGTGTATGTACCAGCGTGTTGAATATCAATGCCACTGATGGCCAAGTTGTAGTCAACGCCTTCCAAGGGACTGTCAATGCTATAGGCTGTGTCTGCTGTGATCATCGTGTCGTCGATGTTCAATTGTTCCCCATCTCGTGTCCATGACAACTCCCCTGCCTTGTCGCTGATGGCGCAGGCCAGTGTTGTGGACCGTCCCTCCAGGATAGTCACGCCCACGGGTTGTGTTATAAACGCTTGGATTTCTGGAGAAAGGAAATGGGTTACAAAGTTATGATCGTCGTGAGATGGCCACATTCGGTATTGTTAGAGGGTTGCTAGGTTGTCACGTGATCTACCTGTCACATTCCCTGGTCACTTTTAATCACTGTCATAACATGTTCAGATACAGGAAGTTCAACGTCGAATACCTTACCTTGGGTACGTGACGATGAGGTTCAAGATGGAACTTGAATCAAACAAAGCAGTCTTGTAAAAACACAATGCAGCCGTCTTTAGAGAATATGTCTATTAAATACTTATTCCTTTTTGAATGATTTGGGACAGTATGTTATCGCGATAGGAAAAGTTAGCCGTCAAACGTCCACAAAGAACCGCTGGCTTATGTGACGCATTGAGTAATGCAACGATGTACTTGTAATTTCTGGCGTACACTGAACCTGAAGTCAAGAAATCATTCGCGACGTAACGCTGATTGGATGATTTGTAAGCAGAAAAAATAAAAAAAATCTGAATCGAGACAACGCGAAACAGTAACATCGATCTCGGAAAAGGCAAATATTCTGTTCAAAAGATGTTATGATCTCTAATTCTTACGTTCTACGGTAAGATTTGCTGTAACCGGTCCAATTTCAGGCTTGTTATCAGCGGCAGTCACTCGACAAGCATACTCTCCGGCGTCTTCTAACACTGCTGAGTTGAGCTGTAGGTTATACTCTCCCGCCGAGTGATTACCAGAAATTGAAAGTCTGTCGTCATCGGTGATGAGAACTGAATCGTCATTGGTCAGATCAACTCCATCCTTAGACCAGATGGCGACGCCCCCTTTGTCTTCAACGGTGCACTGAAACTCTACCAAGCTGCCGACGAGTACTGATTGGTCTTCTGGGACAACCAGGAAACGTTGTAGACCTACAACAGCGAAAGAAAAATTAACAGGTGTGTTTTGATTGGGACTGATGCGTACTAGAAAGCGCGATGGAAAAGAGTTCTGCATGTTTTGGTTATTTAAGATCAACTCTCCAGTATAACCTTCAAATCGCCGGCGGCATTGTCATAGGAAGGTTTTTTATACTAAAACGTTGTGCCGTTTTTACCCTAGTCTTGGTTACCGAGACTGCTCTGGGACCGGAAGATAGCCGGCAAAGCAGTCTGGGTAACTGACTCTATTTTGTCACTTTTTTGCCTCAGACTTCTGACCGACGAAACATTTATGAAATGTAGACTTTTGACCCATCTTTTACCTGAAGCACAACCGTAATTCTCATCGTCAAATTGTGTCTCGAGTCTTTGTGCTATACGAATTTTATTACTATCTTTCGGTTTTGAAATGGGCGTGACTTGAATATACGATGCTGGTATGTTATTAGTCTGGTTCCCTGACCCATTTCCCCGGTAGAGGGCGTGGGGAAATATAGGTTTAGGTACCGGGTAGCCATCTTGAACAGAATTTTGTTCAAGATGGCGGAGGTTAGTCACCTGACAGAACATGCTACAACAAATATGGCTGCTACCATGAAAACGCCGGTCAAAATTCGACTGGATCAGAATTATGTTCGAACACTGGTATCCGAACCAAAACATTGGCACACGAGACGGGAAACATAAACTGAAAGGATTAATCCAGAAGTACGGGGAAATAGAGGTGATTGAAGGCTGGCTGTGATATCGCAGCAGTACTTGTTGTGTGTATCGAACGCGCTAGGGTCATTGAGGTCATCGCCGACTGTGGCGTGACCCCAATGACCCTAGCACGTTCGATACACGCCACAAGTACTGCTGCGATCTCACAGCTAATTGAAAGCAAACTTTGTTGGAACTGTGAACGACGATTGATTTCGATGGATAGAATGGTGTCCGAATTTCGTGAAAAATGCCAGGCATCATGTCGACGTTCTAAAAGTATTAAGAGGTGTGCTAAATCACAGTGGCTAAATCATGGAGGTAGAAAGGCTTTCTTTCTACCTCCAAGGCTTTGTGGTACAAACAAGAAGTTGGTGTCAAGTGTATGGAAGACCGGTCACGACATGCGACATGCGACCTGCGACTTCAAAACTGCGACCTGCGTCCCGCGAGTTTGAAACATGCGACCTGCGACTTCGGCATTTAGACCTACGTGTAACCTGCGACTTCACAACAGCGACCTGCGTTTTTGTCAAACTGCGACCTGCGACTTCACAACTGCGACATGTGACAACAACACGTAACGTTTCATGGTGTTTTCCTCAGTATTAGATTGGAGGCGTCTTGCGTGAACTTTAATCCTTTGAGCGCCAAAGTCTATTTTTGTCCCCTTTATATATAAACCCCTGTCAATTTTTCTCCAATTTTTGCAAAAAAATTGGGAAAAACCTGTAGCCAATGAAATGTGATGTCGATTTGGTCCAAAATTATCAAAAAATTACAGAAAAATCATACAATTGGTAAAATTTTGCACTAAAATTTTGGTGGGAGAAAATTACAGCGCTCAAAGGGTAAAACGTGGAAAGGAGATTTAACGTTCAACATCGATCAATTAATAAGCCATTGCTTTCGCTTTGGTAAATCGTTCACCAAGTCTGGCAAAACTCAATTCATGTACACACCAGTTCACTCATTTTCATCTGGAGAGATAATTTTATGACGGAAATGTTGACAGTCCGTGTTAATGCATGGAAAATAATATGCTACGTGATAGGCATTTATATGTTTATATTATAATTTCAAATTATTTTAGATATTCTTCGTCTGCCTTACCTCGCTTCTTTCCTTATGTTATCGACAAACTTTTTGATTTTTAGAAATCTCTGGTATTTATCCTCATTTCACTGTGGTATAACCATCTAGCTGTCTGTTTAATTCATCAGTTGTCCCCCTGTATCATAACTGCGTCAGTGTCATTGCAAACATTCGAATTTTCAGTTATTGTCGTTCATTTTCTAACATTTCCAATTTTGTTCCAATTCTCTAGTGATTGCATGAGAGAAAATGCCGAGAGAGTTTGACCGGTTGACCTCGCTGTTAATTTTATGCAGGAAATTACAATAACAATGCTTGGTCGAATGACGCAGTGCCTTGAGGGTGGGATCGCCAGTGGTATAGGGGGAGGAGTACCTTCCCGATGGTGATAAGTGGTGCGGATTACCGTCGCCTAGGTGACTGGCGTTGCAAATACCTGGACTGAACCCACGCGTGGACTGAACCATTTGGGTTTTTTTGGGTGTCGATGGTACTTTGACAATAAAAGTAAAGATGCACAGATATCGAGTTTATTGTCTTGTTTATGAGCGGCCAGTATTTCCAACAGCATGAATTACGTACTAGAAGAAATAAATAATTTCGAATAAAACATCGCGAATATAACCACATTCCTTAAGCTCGACGTACCCCAAAGAACCATGAAATCGCCCGACTTTCGATTGAAGAGATGAGTTTTGCCAAACCGCGTATACAGAAAAAGTGGCAGATGACTTTATTTTTAGAATCATAGACAGTATAGCGAGATGTAAAAAATGTGAAACAGGCTCCCCATCTAACTATCCTAAATGTTTTTGTGTCGAGTTTGTGTTTGATTCGTTTCGAAAATGTGTTCCTACATTCTTATCCGATTGTGTGTGTTAATAAAAATGTTTGTTTCGCTTTGGATATTTGTAGAGAAGTTTGGATTAGTGTGTACGGTAATGTTTTGTTTGTGTGGGGAAAGCTTATGGCGAGACGCAGCCGGACCTATGTTGTTACAAAAGTTGATAGAGTCGCCCTTTGACGCTTGCGTTTCGAAACCCGGGTGTGGTTTCTCATCAGTCGCGGTGTAGATTCTTTCCTTAGTTTGTGTTTGTGAAAATTTATTTTAATGCATTTTAGTGGTCTTGCTTTTCGATTAGCGAGGCAAGTATATTAATTTTTGGTCACGTTGTGAGTCCGTTTGGTGGTTCGGTTTGTTCTATGTTTCTTTACTTCGGTAAATTTTGTTTTGACTGGTGTGTCTTTAGATTTTTGCGGAGGTTTGTGAATTTTTAGGCAATAAGTACCACTGGGGGTACGGATTTTATGTTTATTGGATCAAGATACTCACAAGTATCCTGGTTGATGTGCTTGTTCTCGTACATTTTGATTCATAGTTCGTTTACTTTGTTTACTGTTTGTTCTGGCTTGTTGTGTATAATACTGAGTGTTGCGTAATTGCCTTTCGCATTCGAGTACGTAATCGTTTGTGTTGACAATGACGAAAACCCGACCCTTGTCGAGGTTTTTTTTCCCCGAAATTTGTCTATTGTTTGCAAGCTGGTTTATCGCGATTCTTTTAGCACGCGACATGTTTTGTTTTCTTGTTTGAAAGGGTATCTCTAGAAGTGCGAGTTTAGCAGCTTCAGATAGCTTTCAAGTTTTTGGTGTTTGTTGTTTGTGGAGCCCAATTTGACTTTTCTTTGAATTTGTGTTGTTGCGATTGTTTGTGTCTCACGATGTAGCGTAGTCACATTTTACGACTTTATTTGTTGAAATCCTGAGGTGGTTTTATTCTGTTTGGTTTTGTTGGCGTCCGAATTAATTTTAAGGCCTTTGCCTAGTACTATTTTTCGGAGTTTCATAGTTTGAGCGACGATAGGTTGTTGTTGAATTTCATGTTGTTGTCGGCTTTTCTTTGGAAATAGCTGATTTATTTCCACGGCCATTTTTTCTGTCACGTTATTTTTATGTGTACGATTTTGTTATTTCTTTTAAGTGTTTGTGTGTTCTATGTCATTTTATGGTTTTTTTGGTAGTTCTCTTTTTGGAGTGTTGGTGGCCCTGAAAAGGGCCGCTCGGTATGGGTTTTTGTTAGCGCTTGGCGCGTTGTTTTGGCGATGAGCCTATAGCTTTTTTATGCTTCTTTCGCCGATTCGATGTGCTTGGTGAGTAGGTGTTTGCCGCCTTCTTGTCACTGTGTGTGCGTACATGGACAGTCTGCATAGCCCTTGAATGTGGTCTCGATTTTGATCAAACCATGGAGGTACCTCCATGATCAAACTTACAATTTAGGAGTATATATCAAAACTGATAAATGATTTATGTTTCACATGGGTTCACAAAAAGTTTCGCCCCGGTGTTCATTTTTAGCCCAGGAATTCATCTACCCACCCTTTACAGAGTAGTAAGCTTATGGGGCAAGTGAATATGGATGCGCCGGTGCGATTCAACGATCAACCTGTATATCGCATCGAAAGTCAACAATTTTACGGCACGGACTATGATTTTATAAGTTTATACACAGTCCCTCGTGGATAGAGAGACTGTGGTTTATATAAAAATTATAGGCGCGGGGTATTATGTATTGACTGATTACTGTAGCTATAGATAGGCTACATTCAGGACGGGCAGCGACGGGCAGTAATTAGTAGGCAAAACCACGGTCCCTCCACAGAGGGACCGTGGCAAAACAGGTGGTTTTCACCGTGGGCAGAACTCGGTGCAATGATACTGAACATTAATAGTAAGCCTGTCACCTTGAAGGTAATGCTGTAGGTGAAACAAGTAAGCTTACTTCAAACGCACGATGGTACAAACATTCCTACCTCCATGGTACAAACAACACCATAAGTGAAACACGGTGGTGAAACGTAAACATAGAAATACACGCGTTCCTACGTTGTGCCCACCCGGGCCACGCGATTAAAATATGACTGATACTGCTGGATAGTGTTAATTGGGTCGGTAAACAGTCAATTAATAGTTTAATTGACTACCTGGGTGATTGGCAGGTCGTGTCCAACGATGCATATGCAAAGCAGGCCAAAAGACAAAAGCCCCCAAAGTTATTGACAGCTGGCCAGGGGTCACCATGAATACGTAATGAAGCTTCATACGCAGAAACTGCGTAGTCAAGCCCTTCTTAACCGGTCAAACTCTCTCGGCATTTTCCGGCATGTGATCATCGGATGTTGCCATCTTTTCGTCTAATTTCATTTTTACTTTTCGTCAAAAATCGAATTGATCCAACTTTTGTTCAGTAACTGTTGTCTACACAAATAACATATGCAAAGTAAAGCAGTTAAAATAATACTGATATTGACAGAAGTGCAAACATATTTGCTAACCATGAATAGCCAGAGACCGACTCAAGTTCTTTATAGATAACGCGAGTTAAAACTGTAAAACAGGACATAATTAAACCCTCCTACAATCCTATTTCAGTCTTTAAGCCTAATATGTACATACTATAATATGTACATATTATTTTTGTGTGTATATAATATTTTAGATCATGTAGGCAGAAAGTTCCAGAAACTATTAAACACTGATGTAGACGTTTAAAACCCTATTGCTATTGCATTATTTCAGATCGGTTTGCCTTTCGTAAGAAGGAAAATAAATTTGTGCTCTTCGTTTGTGGAATTCTCTACCGTCACAGCTTCATGCACTTCTATCGCTGGTTGAATTCTTTCGCTGGCCGATTTTGCGTAGGCCAGCGGTGCGAAAATAATGTCTGGTCGCGAGAATGCGGTAAACCGGCTGTTTTAATAAAGTGCAATGGTGTCCCTCGTGTTTTCAGGCTCGTGTTCAGAGCAATGGTGCGAACAAATCAAGACTGATATCGCAGTTTGACAAACACGCAGGACGCAGGTCGCTGTTGTGAAGTCGCAGGTTAGGCCTACACCTTGGTCTAAATGCCGAAGTCGCAGGTCGTATGTTTCAAACTCGCAGGACGCAGGTCGCAGTTTTGAAGTCGCAGGTCGCATGTCGCATGTCGTGACCGGTCTTCCATACAAGTGAGCCTGAAAGTGCGAAACCCAAGAAACATGAGAAAAAGTTACAAGTGTTACTTTCATCCAATCACAGCTTGTTTTATTTTAACCCAATAGCGTCCATGTTTACATTAGCCGGTACCTGACCCTATATTTCCCACGCCCTCTACCGTGGAAATGGGTCAGGGAACCAGACTAGTATGTTATTCGAGGTAGGACGCCACTTACGTCTGACCACGGTGACGGTGGCTGGTTCCGAGACGAGAGTAACGATGACGTTGTTTCCGGTCACGGTACACACGTATGCACCAGCGTGACTGAGCTCAATATTGCTGATGACCAAGTTGTAGTCGACACCTTGCGTCGGACTGTCAATGCTGTACGCTGGGTCAGAGGTGACCATTGTCCTGTCCTCGTTCAGTGTTTCTCCGTCCAGTGTCCATGACAACGTCCCAGTTTTTTGTTGAATGGAGCAGAACAGTGTGACGGTCTGACCTTCGTCGGCGCTGACGTCTTCAGGTTGAGTGATAAATGACTGTTGGTCTGCAAAATTTAGTAAAAGTATGCATATAGTCCATTTAAGTACTGTATGCTTAAAATAATCCGAAAGGAAAGTAGTTTTCAATTACGTGACATAATTTAGCTGTAAATCGTTCAATGATGGATAAATCTTGCAAATGAAACGTAAGTAGATACATTAGGTAGGTAATGGGTAGGTAGTTAGGTAAGCAGGAAAGTAGGGAGGAACGTAAGTAGGTATGCATTCATGCATTCAGTTTTTTCCGATGCTTGTAAGCAAAAAATGGATGACTCATTACTCTAGAAATTTTATTTTTCACTTTATAAATGCGACCCTTTGTATGGTGCATGGTTGCAACTAAATTAATGAAAGCTGGTGTTTTGCTGCTTCCTATGCTTGCTTTGACAACTATGGACCAACTTAATAGGAACATAATATACTAACCGACACAATAACATCATATGATAAAAGTAAGTGATACTGACAAATGCCTCCTAGTTTAAATATTATATCTGTCATTCATCCCAATTTTTATGGCTTTAACGTTTTAAGACGCCTGTATTTAAGTTAAGCGGTACAATCCCTTTAAAGTATACTGCAACTCGTACCTGCTACACTCTTAGTTTGGCTGCCACAGAAGGCGATAAGGTTGACGCTAGCAACAAGCCACCTTGCTTAACTTTTGCTGTATATTACCTTAACACTAGCCTGTTCGTTTTATCCAGACAAATAACAAATTTGCCGGCTGTTCATTAAAATTTTTTTGCTGACTATTTTCCATTTTCAATTTTACATCCATGGTGGGGGACACACCCTCCGTGAACTATCTCCCCCTCCTGATCTGCCCATATACGACAATTTAAACTTTTGCTCTAACTTTCCCCAAGGAATCTTTCAATCATTCTCTTTCAAAATCAAGAATAAATATAGGGGGTCACCGTGCAAATTTGGGTACTAGAGAAACAAATTACCCAAGATTTACCGATATTAGAAATTCAAAATGGGCGCCATCCTGTGTTAACTCTATGGAGAAAAATAAAAATTTTCGAATTTCGAAAAACTAAGCCATTGAAAAGTTTTCTTTCACCAAGAGCTTTAAAATGAACCCCCACACGTGGTATCAGAAGAGAATTGTAAAACTTTGAGAGTCTAAATGTCTGTCCCGAGGTGCGTTCTACCTTAACCAACTATTGACCGATTACCTTTCATTGTTAGAGTGGCTTCCACGGGACCTATGGCGTCGCTGATACCCGCCGCCGTAACTCTACAAGCATAGGTACCGGCGTCGCTCTTCACGGTCGGTCCAATCCTCAGCCTGTATTCGCCCTCGTCCGTGTCGCCGACGATTCTCACCCTGCTGTCGTCGGTGATCACGGTCTCGTCATTGCTGAGGTCCACCCCTTCCTTCGACCAGATGAGGGTGCCTTCCTTGTCGTCCACGGCGCACGTGAAGACGGCGGTGAAGCCCACGGTCTTTGACAGGTCCCCCGGTTCTTCCCGAAAGCTCTGCGGTACTGTGGGGTGCAAGGACGGGTTAAAGTTTTATCAGTGTGATTTTCAGTGTGGTTTTTCAGTGTGATTGTGACTTTCTTGTGCAGACAACTGTGGCTGGAACTTTGATGTTGTAGGGCAAAAACAAAGCACTCATGTTTGTTACACAATAATACTCGTCTTTATCAGGAACTTAAAAGAACTTTAAATATAAGATGTACCTAACGAGCGAAACACCATTATTTCAGTGTCCATGATGTTTGACAGAAAAATGGTCATACAACATATACAGTACGTCAAGGAGGCTTATCTAGCAGGATATGTTGTTTGAATGCAGTAATTTGTGTGAATTTTTGCTAACTTTTGATGACGTTACATGGCCAAACTTTCGAAACTACTTGCACACTATCTACACTGCACTGTGATTGGTCGAGAGTGGATGTCCATATTCATGAGACGGGCATATTAAGAGGAAATTCCAACACCAAGGTGTTCCATCACACATCGGAGTGAGAGCAGTGCTATTCACCCATCACAGGTACTAGCTTGGCGTGTCCATAGAGCCGTAAGGAGCGTATATCTCCTTTTGCACGATTGAGCGCCATCTTATTGGGCACTCCACCGCTCCATACCTCTATCTGAAACGAACCCAAGCGTACTGAAGATAGGGAACTTTGCGAACGTGACTTTGCGATCATTATGTTCGATGTTATGATGTTGATAGGCAATGCGACAGTGGGTTGGTGTAAACTGCTGTGGAATAAATATCAATATGATCATACAGTCCTATTCATCGCAGAAATATGCTGTTTGCTCCAACAAACACTCTTCCCGTATAACCTTCTGTATAAGGCACTTTGGAGTACATGTACAAACGATTCTTACCGCGGACTGTGAGTTCAGCCTCCGTCGGCCCGATCGCATCGCTGCTCCCGCCGGCCGTCACCCGACACGCGTACGTGCCAGCGTCGTCCCCTACGATTGACCGTACCCTGAGGTTGAATTTTCCGGTGTCCAGGTCGAAACGCAGTCTGTACCGGCTGTCGTCGCTGGTAATTGTGTCGTCGTTGGTGATGTCCAGCCCGTCTTTGGACCAGATCACCGTGCCTTCTCTGTTGTCGACCGCACAGTCAAACTGGACTGTGTCCCCGGCGACAGCTGTCAGGTCACTCGGTGTGGCCCTGAAGCTCTGTGTTACCACGGCATCTGATTGGAGAAACCAAAGACAGTTACAGGAGATGATCATGACGGTAAAAGAAATCACGGTAATTTTTCTAGGGGTTGATGTAAAAGTTTGGAATATGTTAATACCTTCTCGAATATAATTATCTTGGTCTAGTATTCAGTTTAACATTTCGCTTTTAGTAGTATGCAGTCATGTCACTTTCCAAAATTTACATATCAGAAAAAATATTAAGTTGGAAAATGGCGATTTGAAAAATACTTAAGCGGAAATTTAACTCTGTAATTTCCATTGTTGCAAGAATTGAAAATTTGAAGTTTCGAATGTCACTTGCAAAAGTCAGCAACACACGGAACGTGTATATGAAGACATTTTTGCCAGAATCACATACAACATGCTGCAGCTAGCTGGTAAATAAATTGAACATAGCGGTCGTGGTGAAAAGCTTGAAGTTAGAAGTATGTTGTCATCACAAACTCGATGCTCACTGATATTATCCGTATTAAGAAGTGCTACTATACGTCGTTGTACGTCGCCAGGTTCAACATTCACGAAGGACAAATGCCTGTTTTCTCACCTACAACTGTCAGGGTAACTTCATCGGAAACCACCGCACTATCGCCGCCACCTCTCGTCACCGTGCACTGAAGAGTTGACTGGTCATCGAATGTGACGTCCGTTATCTGGAGATGGTAGTCAACCCCGGACTCTGGGGTCACTATGGAAAACCTCGAGTCGCCGATGGTCATCAGTGTGTCAAAGTTCAAAGGTTGGCTGTCTTTCAGCCACGTGACGAAACCTTTCTTGTCGGCGACGGAGCAAGAGAAGAGGGCAGTCTCCCCGACGACGACCGTCAAATCTGTCGGCTGTGTCGTGATACGCTGTGCACCGTACGCTATAATGGAAGGAAATCAAAGTCAATCAATAAATCGTATCGTCTTAGTATTTATGAATATTAAAGTTTCTCATAAGAGGGTGGAAGATATCAGTTGGCCTTTCTTTTTATGTCACGTAATATGATATACGACTTTCAATGTATTATGGACTCAACTGAGATCGCTTTAGCACATGCGCATCGGTTACGACATATTTCTTGTTAGTCCAGTGGCTTTTGAAAACCGAACTGTTAGGTGATTTTCATAAATTATACAATCGTTTTCTGGTTCTGTTGTGTGCACGAATAAAGGAAACGGAAGACATTTCTGTTGCCAGCCAATCTTCAAGTATGTTTGAAGATGCTGAACAAGACTGTTATCGCAGTAGCCAAATCTGTTTAATAGTTTATTTAAGATTAGGTTAAACATTACTTGAAACTGTGTACCAGGCAGCACTTTAGGCGTACGAAAAAAACATTGTGTGTGTCCGTTAACAAGCTCTAAGGAAATAAGATATCGATCGAGAACGTTTTTATTTTCATTGTTATGTCAGTTTGACCGATCAAAAACAGTAAAATTTGGCAAAATCATGCGTGAAAATGAGAAAAAAAAGTGTACGGTCTGAGGAAGTTCGAGCTACAGGAAATAAACATTTTGGCCTTAACTACACGTGTTTTAATACTTACCAGTTTTGATGAGATGTAAACATATTGCAATTAAAAACCAGTTGTTGATATATTTTCTCATATTAAAATCACTGTCTTCCGAGTGTGGAGTTTCTAACCTGGAATGAACAATGGCACATGGACAATAAGTCGAATAGCGAGATCTTGGTAGTTCAGTCTAGTGACAGGGACACCGGGAGTGCAGGGTGCCAACAAAGTTTTCGTTGCGACTACCTGGGGACGTATTCGACTAAATATATTTTTGTTACACACCGGCCCCGGATGATTGCGTCGAAAGGTTGCACAACACATACATTGCACAGTGATATGATATGCCGACCAATTGCAACTAAAATACTATTAGAGAGAACGTCTCTCCCACAATTAGAATTTGATATAAAAATGATCAATTTTCCTCTGGTTCTGATGAACGACTAGCTCAGGAAAGGGACATTAATTTAAGAGACATTTCGTTATTTCGAATCATTTTTTCTTTCGCGAGAAAACTTTTATACTATGATTCACTGGAACTTGGCTCTTCCAGGTTGCTAATAGATTTAACCGCATAAAACACGCCCCGATGACGTAATTTCTGAAGATTGACAGATTGCGTAATGGACTCCGAACAACCGGCAACGACAGTAGATTTGAACCAACCAGAATTTGGAGACTCACTGACAGACCAGTTACTGTATACTTCAGTCTATGCTGCCACCAACGCCAATGCCCCACGATTATCAAATCAAATATATATACCAGGCCAATGTCAAATGACAGTTTTTTCAACACTTGCATCCGCAACTCATGACTGCTGCAGTTTTCGAAAGCAAATCTACCGAATATGCAGGAAGAATGCTTTGAGGAAAACTGTGCAGTGTTTTTCTAGTCTCCCCAGCAAACGGTGTCTTTGTGAATTCAGAGCCGTCAGACGAACAGACAATGCGAGTCTGGTTTTCTTTCAACCGTTGTGTATTGGCAGTGGTCATTGCCGCGGGGCGTTGAATTAGACTTTGAAATCTAGTCTTAATAATTCAGAGATTTGCGGAGTGTTTTCACCTCTCTAGTTTTAAAGGTCAGTAAATTTGTCCAATGTAAAGTGGTAATTATTGTGTACTTCTTCAACAAAACCTCTGATTATCTAGAATTACCGTGCTTACACAGCTCCATCTCTCAAAAGGTTTATAACTTTTATTTGATCCTCGTGTTTTGTTGCGTTTGTTAAATAATAGGTTTCTTTTCTTCCGCCGAAATCATGTCGAAACACCATGTTGCTCGAAATGCCAACACAGCCTACATGCTTGATGTTCAATTATTGTTGACACATCTGAGGTTTGACTTCAGAACTATAGTTAATTTATCATAACAAAACACACATTGCATATTGTACGTGAAGCGTTGAGTTTGCATGGAGATTAAAGAGATTTATAAGTTTTATGGAACAAAAGCAATGAACACATCTTCAAAGGGTAAAGCTATGGTCAGCTAAAAATAATCAGAATTTATTCAGACATGGTGATCCATCAAGTGTGTTACATGCTGTCTTCATCACCGGTAATAGAGTACCACAACAACCGCTGATCCCATCACTACCCTATGCAATTGTCTCTGATCTTGTCAAGCACAAATAGGTACTACAAGCTGTTTGCTAATCGGTAGCAACGTGGAATCATGCCATGTACAAAGCTAGGTTTTGATATTTCAGAGACTTGTGGAAGACACGACTGCGTACAAATAGGAACTGTGAACTGTATCCAAACTATAGAGAGACATACCGTCCCTGATTATCATCATAGCCTACGGCTAGCCATCTACCTTAAAATAGGCATTAGCTGCGAAGATTGTATTGGTTAGTGGAGCAGAACAACTGCAACCAGTTAGTGAATAGTGAGTAAGGTATCCCACAATTCTGCATCTTAGTAAGGTATCCCACAATCCTGCATCTCAGTGAGGTATCCCACAATTCTGCTTCTCAAGGCCGTTTTGAAATAGTCGTTCCAAAGTAATGTAAGAACAGTGAACATTTCTTACATTGTTTTGCCTAATAATCTTGAATTTGGCTCAACACTTCGATGTGCCAAACCTATGGATTTTTTTTAATTGCTATTTTTCAATTCCATCGATTACTTCAAGTTCTGCGGAAAGTCTTAAGTATTGTCGTGGAGGTTGCGGTTGCGGTAAAGGTAGAATGCGTCTCGAACACTGATATTCGGACTCTCAAACTTTCTAAGATAGTTCTTAGGCCCAACACTATCATGGGGGCTAATTTTGAAGCTTGAGTAAATAAAGTTTTCACTGGCTAATTTTTGCAAAAAATCTGAAATTTAATCTCCCCCGTAGAGTTAAAGGGACATTAGCTGTAACTTTTGACTAATTTTTCACTACTCTGTTTCAATGTATCAACTACAGAATTTTACTATAATCCGATCATCATGACCAATGCCCGGTGTCCTGCTTGCCAGCACAGCCTGTGTATATGTGAAATGACCATTGTTATTGTTGATAAATGTATTTTAGTCCGGACCAGAATACAAAATTTAAACAATAACAATGCAGATTATACCCATATAGGGTATATTTATGAGCTAAATATTAGGAATTTCTCCACGGTTCAGGGATTCAAACCAGAAACTGCAGATGATACACAGAACAAACAAAATTTAAAAAATGACCGAAGTTACAGCTAATGGATCTTTAACACAGGGATGGCGGGCATTTTGAATTTTCAGTTGTGCTAAATATCGAGCCTCTTCGCTTCTCAAATACCCAAATTTTGAATGATGACCCTCAATTTTCATTCTCGATTTCAAAAAGAAACGGCTTAAAGTCTCCAAATAGGACACTCCGTTTTTAGACGCGAACCACCTGTTTTTAGAAAATATAATGTTATGACGTCATTATTCACTTTCATTTTCACTTCTGAAACATATCAACTTGCGATATCTGACTCAATGGTTTGGTATCAGTCATCTCTTATCATCATCGTCCTTACTTAATTCAAAACAGATATTTTAAAAGGAATACTTAATTTCCTATACAGTGTATCAATTTTCTGAAAAAAGAAGATATTACATCATAAACCGCCATGCTGAGAGTAAATATCGTTTTTTAACATCAAACTTTTACCTTTAAAGTATACGCATCGGAACTGAAAAACTGAAATTTTCCTAAAGGAAACTTTCAAAAAGTTTCATTCCAAAATAAGAATAGGGTCACCATGCAAATTTTGTTAGTATTGAAACAAAGTGTCCAACCTTTTGCGATACAGCATTTAGAATTCAAAGTGGCCGTCATCGCCGCATTAACTCCGTGGGAAATAATTAAGTTTTTTATTTTACAAAAATAATGCGGCAAAATTTTACTTTCTCCAAGAGCTTGAGAATAAATCCCCCACAAGCTATAGATTAAAGAAATATTTGAAAAATTTTAGAGTCTAAAGATCTGTCCCAAAGGCACATTCTGCAAACCGGACAAGTTCCTTTAACATTTAGCCTGTACCATAACAGTATGATTAGCGTAGTGTTGTTGATTTGCAGATCTATCATTCATCGCATTTTTGCAGTTTAGGTATTTTGTACAGAAAATCTTGTCACCTAACGCATAATCCATGAAATAATATCATCTCAAAAAATCAATACAGCTGGCGCTGCTTTAAAATATTCTTGCGTGAAGACGAGAACGAGACAAACTCAAATCAAGTTTCCTGCATAAAAATCATTTTCTCGTACTAAAACTATCATCGTCGGGACGCTGCATTAGTTTTGTTATATTTAGGAAAGAACAAAATCATATCGTATGATATAAAAATAGACTGAGCACGACCAAGGAGACGAATAGAGACCTCAGACAAACTCGGTCAGACTCAGAAGGTAATATTCATAAACTTGGAAATATATATACTGACTCCCAGTCAATCAGTAAAATACTTGGATGTTAGAATACCAATTTTAGCATATTGATGTTACTGTATTATCTTTTTATATATTGGTGATAGCAAATTTTGAAAATTGACGATAAATGAGCTCGGGACAATTGAACAGACATTGGCATAATGAACGACGCCCTCGCACAAAGGTATCCATTGCAAGTAATTACGTCTTGTAATTGTTGTCAATAACACTCGGTAATCGCTGTTACTTACTTTTCAATTACGCTGACCGTTATAGTCAGTGTAAATTGGACCAGATCACTTCACATTTTTCCCATTTATAATGACGATGTTAATGTTGAACAAACATTAAACTGGTGAAGAGGACAGGGGACTGGGAATATAAACAGAGAAAGTGACTTACTTCGCGTCTTAAAGGTCGGCATGTAAACAATTTGAGATTGCTTTTACGTAAGACAGGTGGCGTCCGGCGTAGCTTGAGTTTCTCATCCATCGATGATGTCCAGGGTTGGAATCTTCATCATCTTGATTGATGTCTCTCAGTGAACGAGCGCTTCAAGTAAATTGGTCTGGGTTGTTTTACGACCTGTCCAGGTTAATGGTCGCTCATTACAATGAAAGGTGATATACTGTATCCGAGATCAGACCAGTCGGAAACTTCACACGCATGCGTTGATTGGCGAGAGCGTTGCTTTCACAAGCAAGCGTGCGATTGGTCGAGCCTCCATAAGTTGTCCCCAGTCAGCCATATTTTGACCACTTGCGTTGAACGTTTTATTCGCGCAACGTTTGTTGATGGTTGCCACCGACAACAGTCTGGTATTATCGCCGATCGATAGTTGGGCCGTCAAAGACTATTGTTGGGTGGAATGAAAGAAGCCCCGCTAATTGTTTATCAGCTTGTCGTCTTTTGTTCGGACGCTGTAGCGTGTTGACCTAAGCAGTTACATTCAAAACACTCGGTGCATTTTTAAACTAACTGTTCCTTCTGCCAGAGTAGGTAGGTGTGTGAATCGCGGACCGTTAAACCTATGGAGTTGAGTCTAGCCTGTTCTGAAGCAAGTTACCACATAGACACAAGTGAAAATTACGGAAATGGGCAAAAGCGACCAACTTGGATACTGTCACAGTAGCACGTTGTAAATTATGGAGAAAGCTTAGTGTTTGTTCTTCTGTCTATTAATAGACGGAATGCTATCTGTAGTTTGAAAATGGCGCGTTTCAAGTTGGAAATTTCTGGTCTCAAACTACAAGGAAAAAGGCGCCATCCCCATAGGTGTGTGGTTGACAGATTGTGCAACGCGAAGCCGACTTCAAGTGAATCATCGTTTTGATTTTCTTCAAGCTCACTCGAAACTGACATAAACATAGAGTGTGTGTCAAGATGTTGGCGTCCAAAATTTCATCGGCCGGTCGCCATAAACCACGTGACTTCCGCATGGACCAAAATACATTCTAAACTTAGAAAAACTATTCGGGCCTACGGCATGGCAAAATTGATTAAATCGTTTTGCACCCCCTCGCATAGGTTTTTGGAAGTTTACATGAAAAACAAACAAGCAAACAAAGAATTTAAACAGGACTGTATCGCATGTGTTTTCTGTCTAAATATCTCTCTTTGCAATTTCGTAAAATGTACTTTAAACGCTCCCATGCTTGAAGAATATCACACTGTAAACACGATCGGAACACGAAAGTGAAGTAATGTCGGTTTAATCTGCAAACGTAAGCTCACCTGCTTTTCTTTGTTCGCAATTGGTAATTTGTAATATTGGAACTTTCAGCTGCGCACCTAACACTTTTGAGAAATTTGAACAATGATCCAATACTCCCAAATAAGTTCTAATCGTGTTCAGTAGTGTACATTCTGAAGGTGAAAAAAGTATCCGTCTGCCTTTGATTTTACAAATTTGGGCATGTGGAATTTTGTGCACATGCGTTTGAGTCGCTTACCCGCCGGGATGACATGAAAAATTTAGAGTCGATGCAGAACATAGAATATAAAACACGATTGGAACAATTTTGGGATAATTGGATCTTTATATTTTTCGAATTTCTCAAAAGTATTAGGTGCCATATAGCTGAATGTTGATATATTACAAATTACTCAAAAAACAAGCGATCAACTTTAAAAGAAATGCAGATAACCTTCCATTTGCATATTAAACCGACATTACTTCATTATTCAATTATCCCAAATTAGTTCTAATCGTGTTTATATACTTTACTTTACTTTATTGCTCAACAACACACTCAAGGAGTGCGGTAAGGCAAAAATTACAAAACTCCGCAAACACTGGATGAAGCTGCTGCTGGGGGAGGAACTAACGTACAAGAAATAAATTTGGCAAGAGGTAGTTTGTTTCGTGAGTAAAGATATACATGAACTTTTCTCTATCATTCAAATCATGAAAGCCAGGATTATACAAACTAGTGGATGAAAATAGACTATCTCGATAAGCTCTGTATTTTGGACATTCTATTACAAAGTGAAATTCATCCTCAACTAAAGACTTACAATGCTTGCAGAATCTTTCATTTGCAGGAACTTTTGGAATTGACCTTCTACCCAGTTCTATTTCTAGGTGTGATCCGAAATTCTTAGTTTTGTCAGCCACCTCCTATAGGTAAAAGATCTTATATCTAGCAAGTAACTTTCAAATTCAAATTTTGTCTTAAATAGTCTGTAAGTTCGGAGCTTATTCCTCTGCATTCCACACTTCCTTGTATCATTATGAATATTTCTCAACCATGTTTGATCATAAGTTTCACATAAACTATCATATACATTATTAACTGTGGAATTGATATTGCAAACACAAGACCATATATCACTCCCACTGTAAGAGTTCAAAATGCTTTGTATATAATTAGACCAATCTGAATTCAACCTGGATGTATAAGCAGATCTCAGTAAGATGTCATCTGATAAAACTAATCTATGCCAGTATTTGAGCATGTGCTTTATCACCAGAAAGTGAATTGGATATCTACCCAGCTCTCCAACAACACCATCAGACGGTGCATGTTTAGAGACTCCTAGGATAAATCTATAAAAAGGTATACTAACATCATTGAGAAAGTTACATTTGTCATTAATTTCATGTCCCCATATTTCACAGCCATATGTCATAATAGGAACAATTAAACTATCAAAGAGTGATAATGCAACTTTTACAGAAAGTGAACCATTTTGAAGGCCCTTACGAAGGCTGAAAAGAGCTTTCATTGCCTTCAATTTAAGATTATGAAAATTACCTTTGAATTTACCATTTGGGGTAATGACAAAACCAAGGTAACAGTACTCTTTCACTAAGTCAAGAGTCACTCCATTGTAAGTGAGTGTAACTCCTTTTACAAGATGATTACTTTTGTTAAACACAATAACTTTCGTCTTCTTTATATTAATAGACAATTTCCATTCACGACAAAAACTATGAAGTTTATCTAAGCAGCTTTGTAAGCCTGTTTCAGATTCGTTACACGTGTGGAATTAAACAGCTTGATTTGCCTTGAGTGTAGAGGGCGCTTTTCATGACTATCATACCCGAATCACTACTTTCGAGGAGCAGACATGTTTACATTGCATTATGGGAAACATAGCTGAAATAATAGGGTCATTCGTGCCAAAATGTGCCACGGCGCGGCCTCAACGGTACGCATGCAGGGTGTCTGAATGTCAAAACAAACAGCGTCTTGGTACCGTACTTTCATGCGCGTACAAGACAAACGTCTTGTATAACGACAAAATTCCATATCTAGGGCGATATTTTCCATATATGTTATTTATCTTTTATGAAGGTAAACGTGCGGGGCAACCCCAGCCTAGCCCTAGACCTGGTTTGAAAATACGAAACACACATGATAGGCCTACAAAACTGACACTCACAAACACGAGATCCATAACAGAGAAAAAGATACAGACTATCAAAATTGTTTCTTTTAGTGATTTTTTCTTGGTTCATAACGGTTTTCAGGATACAAGAGATCCCAGCCCCGCAACCAACCCGGCCCCAAGGCAAAGTCGCCATCCGTATTAACGCACCGGCCCACAGCAAACTCACGTCTTGGTTTTGATTCCGTTGTTTATGTAACTTTTGTAATGAGTGTATTATACATATATCGGAATTAAAAACTATTTGCTGTCGACTGTGATTTTAGCTGTAGAGAAGATCGTTTGGACTGTGATCGTATAGTTTAGCAAGTGCCGCCTTCCATTTGCATCATACTCAACTCACACTAGCAGAGAGGTATGGTACATTACAAAATTGGACAAAGTACAAAACTGAACTTTCAAAAGGACTACATAGTATCCAAGTTGTACAGTTAACAAACTGTTTAATAGTGAGAATGCTACTGGAGGGTCGAGCACAGATCTAGTGTTATTCAAGAATATAGGGTCCCTATCAAGACCTACAAAATTATACTCCATAGGTAAACCCTTTTTAAGATTTAAGAGCCTTTTCCGTTTGTGTAACACTGGAACAAGCGGAGAAATCTACCCCATGGCACTTTCCTAGAACAATAAAACTCGTTCTGTGATAAAATTTGTACCATGAAACTCATCATCTATTCCAATTCAATACTTAAACTATGATCACTCAATCTGAATTTCGATAAAGCTCTGAGAAGAGTAAAACTTGACAAATTGTTCAGGTATTTTTTCAAAATAAAATTCAGACTTGAAAGTTCTGTACGTAAATAATTTGTCACAACCTCTATTTTTCTTGTATCACTAGTACTTGACATATTCTCCTTACAAGTGATCCCTGGTAGTCTTCCTTTTATTTTCTTGTTTAACTGGGTAAATGATATCACTCTTTCGAGTCGAAAAACATTCATATGATTGTAACTTCCCAAAATACAAAGAATAAAATTTGCCCTGGCACCAATATTTTAATAACAGACAAATAAAGATTGATCCTTAATGGAAATCTGTCCAACTTTTCTCTAGTCCCTTCAAGTAGGGTACATAATTTTACTCACTCCCAAGTTAAATCTGTAATAAGACATAGACCTTCAAGGCAATTATTAGTACTTGTAATTTGAAAGAATTGTTATGATTAAGTATCAATACTTTTAGACAAAGTTTTGGACTCAACACCATTTCACTTAAAATTGACTTTCTGATGCTGAATAAAGCTTTCATTGCTTTATTTTTAAGAGTAAACTGATTCTGTTTGAATTTTCCATTTGGTGTAAAAGCTATACCTAAATATGTATACTGATTTACAGTTTCAATTGCATTTTTCTCATATTAAAATGATTGTTTCTTTATTGAACGGTTACCTTTACTGAAAACCATTGTTTTTGGTTTTACTTAAAGATTGTAACTTATTCAAACAAATCTGTAGATAAGTTTTGATACTAAATCGTCAGCATATAAAATACAATTTAACTTTAGATCTTCCATATCAACGGGAAAGAAAGAAATGTCCCCAAATATATTCGGAAGATGGTTAAGAAATATGTTAAACAATGTAGATGAAAGATTACAACCTTGTTTTACCCCCCCCCCCCCCCCTCTGAAGAAGAAAGAAACCAATCTGGAATTTTGATTGACGTTTTCACGTTATACTGAGTATTATCATACATGGAATCACAACTTTTGCATTTTTAAAAATAAACCCTTTCTGAAACAGAATCAAAGGCTTTTTAAATCAACAAATGCCACATAAAGAAGGTTTGATGATTTTTAGGCCCTTTAGTAGTGTCATTTTATGCGTGGGGCCATCTACTCCTGCATGAAGCGGGGCAGATAAACTTAACGATTTTCAAGGGTCAAGACGTAAGCATATATAAGCTTAGTGCCTGAGGAGCGCGAGCTGCTGGTCGGATGCTGAAAGTGGGTACCTTGTACAACGTTTCAAGTATTTGTTGTGGAAAAATAGCATCATCGTTTCTGAGACTACGTCATAATGTCACTGTCAAAGGTCCAAGGGACCATGATTGGGTGGCGAAATCATGCTTCATTGCGGGAAAGCCTCCAATGGGTTTGGGGTGGTAATAACAGAGATAGGCCGGGAAATCACGGCGTCAAAAACGTATTTCATTTTGGCCAACTTGGCCTATGTGACACTGACATTACTTTCAATATTTTGCCCAATATGGTTTCACGGTTTGACATCTGAATGCCAGTTTACAAGCGACAGAAGTAATAGTTGAAGTATGCAATGGTCACCCTCTGCCTCTCGGATCCATCGTCAATGTTCAACCTACCGTTACATCATACGTAACATGCATTGTATATCATATCGCTCACACATACATATACAGTTACGAACCGGCCGCAACGCCCGTGTCGACAATCATTGCACTGTCGTCAGTGAAGGAATGGTCACACAGATGCTCGTTAGCTTGGTAGTCTGCTAAATCAATCGATTTTCGGCTCGATCTATCGATCCCGTACTCGATCTGCGCGCCACTGCAATCTAGAAACTGCTCCATTTAGGCACGGTCCGGACCGTGATTTAGGTTGCAGTGGCGCACAGATCGAGAGTAGGGGGATCGATAGATCGAGCCGAAAATCGATCGATTTAGCAGACTACCAAGCTAACGAGCGCCTGTGAATAGTGTAAGGTCAATTTGTGCGGAAATACTAGCTATAGCAAAATAACAAGCAATAGGCAAGGTTCAGTCGCGCGATGTCGATGCCACGTGTGGATGTGGTGTGTCCACATGTGACGATTTGAGCGTTTTGGCACGAATGACCCCGTGACCTAAGCTTTATTTCCCACAATTCATTGCAAACACGGCCTTCGTTTGGAAGTAGTGGTTCGGGTATTCTTTGTATGCCGCCGTCTCGTCGTCCCTGTAGTTTGTTCACAGTCTCTCCACGCAAGTCTCTCCACACACCGGTGTACGTGTGTATGGAGGGACTGTGAGTTTGTTTGTTTCAAAATGTGAACTCGGTCATGGCCATGTACCAATGATACAAAGGTTGGAAACAGAGATCGGCGCCGTAACAGTCATCATGGGGTCGGTTACCACGGCCCGGTCAAATCACAAATCACAAAGTTGTATTTCTACGTCACGTTACGTCATGACTGCAGCCGAAATAGACAAACATCATTATGCAGTTAATTTTGACTGGCGTCGACATCATTCATCTGTTCAAAATGAAGCTCTGTTAACCAAATAACTTTAATCCTTTGTTATGATAATCGACTTCTACTTGGTGTCTGAAAGAAATACGTCATGACGTCTGATTTCCACCAAGTAGATTTTCTTGAGGAGAGACTGTGCAAACATACTATATATTTATGTCAGGTGTTGATGAATTCTGTCGTGGAGTCATAAACGAAATGATACATGAAATTCTCTCAAGATTTTCAAAAAAATGTGATATTTATTACATATGTATTCATTGGTTTTTACCATCTCTACTCATAATAATTAAATATATATATTTATCAGTCATGGAATTGAAACGAATCCATTTCAGTAAAGTAGGTATTTAACTGAGACTCAAAAGGGCGGTTTTTATATTGAGTTGATAATACTGCCTGTTTGGGAGATATCAAGGTAAAACTCGCCTGTGTTTCAGAAAATGAAAGTCCTCCACAGTAATTTCATTTTGACCCTTTAAGCTAGTCATTAAAAACTGACAATAACATGAAAGCACGAACCCCAGCGTTTTTCCGTAAACGAAGTTTTGTGAATCTTAGGCACTCTCGAAATTCTCCACACAACAAAACGCATATTGGCGCCATTTTCTTGATGACTGTAGTTCAATAGTTTTCCCCTGAGAAAAATATGGACAAAATTATTCTAGCTATTTTGACTTTCATTTTCGAGGCCGTGGTTGTCTGAACTATCATGGAAAATTACACTGTATTTACACGGGAGGGGAACCAATTTATTAGATGGAAAGTTATAAATGATACGAAACCCTTTGGCGGGAAAATTTGAAGTTTTTCAGGCACTATTTACGTATTCTGACTTCGTTCACGGAGAAAGAAAATGGCGTCGAGATCTGGCACAACATTACAACATTTTTCAAAAAATACTTTTGCCAGTGCGTGCCTAAATTTTCTTGATATCGTCTGATACATGTTTGTATGACTTGAAAATGACATATTTTTGGCGGGCTTCTGTCCTGATTTTGGTCTTCATTATTATATGGACACTGATTAACGAAAAAAAAATAACATCACACGTGTGTCAAACTACATCTTATTGTCATAATTTTAAATTTCAATAAATCGGTGCTACAGATTAGGTTTTTGACGCGGGGTTTTTCGTATCTAAAGCTTCTTGAATAGTTCAAATTGTTTATAAAATATTCATTTCTTGACAAGTATAAAAAATATAGAAAGATAGTAGTGCATTGGTACGATACTGTAATGTTTTGAGTTGGCACTAAGCATTTTTTATAGAAATGCAAAATTATAAAATGTCGGGTATTTTAAACTCACACCAACATACAAAGGCATTTGCTGTACTTGTAGGCACATTAAGTCGGCGGGTGGACTGGCAAGCTCGCCAACTGATTTTGCCCTGACTTTTGAATTCGGACACCTCTTTCGGTATGCTTCCGGAAAGAGCCGACTGCTTCGTCTTTCAACGTCAACTCTCAAGGATTGGGTCAACACAATTAGCAAGACTTTGTCATCGGCTAAAATCATCTACTTTTCCGGCGACAAAATGACAATGATTCATGACATAAGCAGTGAATTTTGCCATTAACTTTCATCATATGTTACACGACGTGTTCGATATTGAAAAAGTTATCACCATCGAACACAATCTACGTTAAGTATTTTCACGGTGCGCATGTGCACCGTTGGCCGAGTTTATGCAGGTGATAAGAACCGATGTGGTTTAAACTGTTCAAATTCTTTATAATTATGTACATTTTATCCACATCATTTGAAAAGTTCGCCCAAATTTTACAAATACACACACCACTGTAAGACAGACGCTACCGCTATATACATATTTAACAATGTACACAACAAACGATCACAATATACTACAGTACTTAATGTCAATGTTCTGTTCACAAGGGGACAGCGCCATCACAGCGACGAAATATTTACAAGGAGATCACAAACTCAGCAAAGAAAAGGATGTTCTCTCGCGTGAACAACCACGGACACGAGACAAAAGCCAGCGAAGACGATGTTCATTCTGGGCTGGCAACAAATATTTCAAAAACGTATGTTCCGAGCAGAAAACAATTTGTCGTGTACAAATCGCACAAAATCAGAACAGCAAAATTAAATGGCGGACTAGGCATTTTCCTGCTGAATCGATGAAATCGTCCTGTGACAAAGAAATAAAGTTTTCGACACAGTTTCTTTGGATGTGTTCACAGTTACAAAAAAGTCATTGCTTCTGTTGCCAAACCAAGAAGCAAACTTCGAAGTTCATGCGATACACAAACGCAAGATGCAACATGATGTTTACTCGTCTCTTGGAGACCTCTCCCTGTCTCGCGAGCGACTGTGCCTGTGTTTGTCACGTGATTTCTCGCGCCGCTCCCTGTGACCCCTGCGAGACCTCCTCTCTTCTCGTTCGTCGTCAACTTCCGTGGTGGCCACATCCGACTCTTCCGTCTTCCGTAGTTTCATCTCGAGCTGGTGTCTGTCCAGGCTGGAACTGATCGGCGGTAAATTCTTCGGGTGCCTCAGCCCGACGTCGCTGTCTTCGCTGTGGTCTGGGCGTGCCGGGGCGCTTTCTGCCAGCCTGTTTCTGTGATGGCTTGATCTTGGTCGGTGGCGACGTTCACGTCTTTCGCCTTCTTCTGCGTCGTCCCTCGAACGTCGACTACGACTGCGGTGTCGCCGCTCAGAGGAGTCCCTGTGTCGACGCTCTGACGACGTTCTGTGCGGGCGACGTTCTCTCGGAGTGGCTTCACGACTGCCGGCCGTTTCATCGTCCAGCGATCGACGACGGCGATGCTTGCGTTCGGAGGACTTTCGAGGTCTGTAACTCTCCGGGGTTGGCGACCGAGGTCGCTCTCCATCCTCTTCCGGTGCGGGATCGAATTCGCGCCGACTTCTGGAAGGTGACTTGGACGGTGTTGGCCTTGGTGTTGGTTTTTTGTCTGTTGATTTTGGTGTCTCCGCTGGCACCTCGTAATCCTGGTTTTGCCCCACAGAGCCGCCGTCGCTAATGGAGCGTTCCTTCTCTTCGTGTCTGTTGTCCCGTACGTCCTCAACGCTGTCTACCACGAAGTGGTCAAGCACACGCGGTTTGTCGCCATATTTGCGCGCATTGATTTCCTGCAGTTCCTGCGGCCCAATGATATTGTGGCGCTTTTTCTTCTTCTTGTGTTTGCGCCGGCGCCGTGTACTCGAGTGCATTGGCTGGTCTCGGCGAAGCTCAATGTCAGCGGTTCCCGGTCGTGCTCCAACGGGGGTGTGGCTCCTAACTGGAGGCAGCAAATTGGCTTTGCCGTACGGAATCTCTTGCTCCACGTGGTATCCTTGGTTGGCATAACCATTGTTACTGAGACCGTTTTGTAATGGCGCAACTGCTGGGTTTCCGCTTCCGACCGGACTCTGCGCAACCTCGGCCGTGTCTTCTTCAATGATTTGTTCGTCGGCTGCAGATGGTAAAGAGAGTCACGACAGAAGTTATGCTTTGTGTTTAAAGTTGGGAAAAGTGAAAAGACAACTAGATAAGATCTACCTTTCTCTGTACATCTGTATTTTATCTCCATCTCAATTTCTATAAGACTTCAACACATAGACTTACAAATGCCAACATGAATGTATGCTTACATAAGACAAGTACACAGATACATGAAACATCCATCCATACATGCAACCATGCAACCACCCGCCTATATTCTCCATCCATCCATTAATCCACCCACCCACTTACCCACCCATCCATCCATCCATACAGCCACATGCATGCAAGTGTACAGGCATTCATATACGCATCATTTTTAAAAAAGATTTTGAAATGACGAAATTAAAAAACATTAGGAAAAGGGATTATCTCTTTCTGAACACCATAAAGTCACTCCCATAGCCATCTTTGCACTGATAACAGAGAAAATCATTTTAACTTACGTTGAGGTTCTTTTTCTTTTCTCTTTTTCCACCAGAGACAATAGAACAACACCAGTGACACGATAATGACGACAAGCACTACAATTACTATGGAAATAACAATGACCAGCGACATTGAGTCTGACGACGTCGAGCTATCATTTCCGGGGTCTGCAAAAAAGAAAACCGATTTCAAATAAAATACATTAGTATATAATACCAATACCTCGTCATATGTGAAATTGTATCAAAATGGTACAGATTAACATCACAACACGTAGAGGTGACTCCAATTACATCATGTACTACCTTAGATATGCAATTTTCCTTACCAATTATACCTATAGTTGCAGTCGCCGATTCGGTAAAGTTGGCAGTAGTCACTGTACATTTGACCTCCGATTCGTCCATCGCCTTTGTGACGTTTGGCAGATACAGCTGGCTTCCGTTTACTCGGAACCTGTCGTCTGCGCTGTCGATTTCTTGATCATCAAAATACCACATGTACCCTGTGATTTGATGCTCAGTCTCTGCCTCGCACTCGAAGCTGCCGTCTTCTCCAGTGTTGGCGATCAACACGTCTGGGTTGATTTGAACTGTAAGTTCATTCACTGTGAAAGAGGGAGGCAAATACATTGACACACAGGCTATGGATGTCATAAAAGCTCATGAAATTAGTATCTATTAGTACTCACGTTAGTCTGTTTTTAGCTTAAGTAAGTATTCTATTTTACATTTGCATTAATATTTTTATAATACTCATTGCTACTGTTTACTTTTAAAGTTTAAGCCAAGCTCATGCTTTTCAACTTTACCGAATCGCTTACTTTTGATATCGAAAGGCGGAAATTGACAAGTCAGTGCTTGAGTATACGACGGGTGCGTAGAAGTGCAGGTGTACAGCGCCCCCTGGAGGTCGGCGCTCAGAACCAAACTCAGGTGAATCCTTCTTTCCTCGTCAGTATTGACGTACGATGGTTCTACATCGACGCCGTCTTTACTGAACTGCAGGTTAACATCCGAGTTACCGCCACTCGAGATACATGATAACACAACAGAATCGCCGTAAAATAGCTTTTGTGTGGAAATTTCACATAGTGGGGCTTGCGAGACGACAGTCACCAAACCTAGGTAAACGATACACTTCGTAATGTCAACTTGTATTTCAATCATGGAAGTTCTGCTTGCAAACCATGTACAATAACATTATAAGAAAATCAAAGTATAATGCATGAAAGGTGCGCTACAAATTCCTACGATAAAAGGAATAGAAAGACTAGAGGAAGACTTACAGATATTGATAGACACGAGTTACAGTGATTCAATATTTGCATAATCTCTCTCTCTCTCTCTCTCTCTCTCTCTCTCTCTCTCTCTCTCTCTCTCAATATTGCCACTGACAGTTGAAAAATAGCAAAATAGAAATTCCTACTTGCATCTCTAGACATTACAATATGATACATTAATTGTGCCTAAGATCAGACTCTGCCTGTACAAAATAATGGGTGTGTTAACATCTGAATAGTTGAGGGAGAGTGTACTCCGACGTAAGGCCTCGCCAAATGTCCTTCATTTTAATTCCAAAGAACAGAAATTTGTCTGTATCAGCAGAGCTTAACAATTAGATGACCATGTATGTGTTTCTGTCAATATTTTGTAATTTTAGTCACGATTAGAGAAAAATACATGTTTGAAGTGAGTTCATGATAACATCGACAAGATAAGTACAAACAATATATATTTTTGTAACGATTTCAGTGATTGGTTATCGACACGATTGCTGACAAGCTTTGCCTCTTGTATGCCTTATTGGAAGAGTTCACTTACCTTCTGTTGTCGATTCAGATGTCGTCTGACGTTGTTCCTGGGTTGTTGGTTGAACAGTGATTTCTGACTTGGTAGTCCTAGCCACTGTCGTTATTCTCCGAATAGTTGTTGCTTGTTTGGTTGTGGCAGGTTTGGTCGTAGCAGCTGTAAACAATAACCATTGTCGCAAACAGTTCGTTAGATTTGTAGTTCGTGTAGCTTGTTGAAACCACCAATCATCACCTCCGTCTTAAACGTGTACAATATCTACATACTGTCACTCATCGAATGAAAATATTGACAAACTATCATGTCTCTTCCAGCTCCCGATTTTCTTTCTCTGTCTTTGTCTCTCTCTGCTTCTCTCTCTGTCTTACCAAATCATTCGTCCTTCTCTTTCCAAGATTTGACACTCATTACACTGTCTTTCTATATGTATTTCTCACTTGCTCTCCCTCTCTCCCATTCCTGTATGTATGTATGTATGTATGTATGTATGTATGTATGTATGTATGTATGTATGTATGTATGTATGTATGTATGTATGTATGTATGTATGTATGTATGTATGTATGGATGGATGGATGGATGGATGGATGGATGGATGGATGGATGGATGGATGGATGGATGGATGGATGGATGCCTCTCTCTCTCTCCCCCCCTCTCACAGTACAAGAGATTTCCCATAATACATCATGATTTGTACCAACGTAGATTCCCCTGTGAAGTCAACCATGTCTCCTATGTGTAGACAAATTCCTGGACTAGTTGTAAAAATTCTGAAAACGTACTTTTAGAAACACCATTCTCCTCAAGTCCAATTTTAAAGGATTAAGAAAATTGTGCTTGATTGAGAGAAGAGAAAGGATTTTTGTAAATTTTCCACTGATTGTGTCCTCAGCCATACAGAATAAAGGGATGAAAAGTAGGGAGACTAGTTGCACCTGCTTTATGAAACAAAAGGATATTGATTTTGTCCAAATAGAAAAGACAAAAGAAATTTACATGCTAACTTTTTTCAGAGAATGACCCCTTCAGTTAGTCATAACTTGCTTCCCAAAACTGTGACATTTGTAGTACCTGCAGAATGTGACTTTTATGGTTATTTAATGGTTTCTTTGAAATTTATACTGCAATATTTCAACGTACTTTTAATAAATATAATTAATCAATTATCGTGAGACTTCACATTATTGCTTTTATACAAAACTGAAAAAGTTGTAAGAAAGCTAACGTCGTTGGTACAAATCAAACGGCATTGTGGGTAATTTATTGTACTGTGCCTCTCCCCCAACTTACCAATGCCTGTTGCTAAGGGTTGGGTTGGAACTGCCACCGGTGTCGTAACAACTTTGGCAGAGCCTGGGGACGTGGCTGCAGCAGTGATGGTCACAGCATTGGTTGTGGGGGCAAGTGTGCTTGCAGCATGTGTGGTAGCATGAGTAGTAGCAGCAACAGTGGTAGCAAGGGTGGTAGCCAGGGTAGTAGCGAAGGTTGTGGTGGGTAGTGTTGTGGTAACTACAGGAGAACATCACAACAAGCTCAGTGAGGTGCAGGACACTACATGTAGCCTACTAGCCTTCTACAAGGTTGCCACTTTTTGGAACTATGCTACTAATGTATCTGTGGCAATGAAACGAATTTCTAGCAACTACTCTACCGTGCTGTGTAAGATAATGTCAGCGTCGAAGAAAAGGAAAACGGTGATTGCCGGGGGTGATTGTCCTATTGATGGAACATGTGATTGTGTTCAGGCATATCTTTCACGCTATACTCTCTGGTGCAGACAGCATCACGTGCGGGCGCTCTGCGACCTCCAACATCTTGCTGAGAGGTTAAAGAGCGTGCGCGTACGATTCAAACCTTCTGAGTTCCGAAGACACAAGTGTTAGCGTTGGGATATTATAATGCCGGTTGTCCCTACATAAATATAATTATCTTACCTGGCGAGACAGTGAGCTCTGCTTCGTCGGAGGCGATGGATGTGATACTTCCCTGTTCGCTGACAAAACACGTGTAGGTACCGCTGTCGTCAGGTACCGCCGCTGTTATCTGAAGATTGTATACCCCTGCGCTCTGGTCCCCTACGATTGAATACCTGCAGGAAGATCAATAGAAAGATGAACTACTGCGTTCGTATTATGCAAAAGGTATTATGGGTGTATGGATGGTTCGACATCAGGCACTTTCGGTCCCTTTGCTTGTATGTCATAGGACAAAACGACATGTGACTTCTCAGAAAAAAATGTTGTCAATACGACAACTTGCAATTATATTTGGAGCCTTCATAGCTTCGAGTAGCGACCAAAACTTCATATTAACAATGATTTCTTTCATGATCATCAGACATTTAATATTTTACTCCTTAACAGTTGTAACTCTGAAGATGCAGTGTCGGCAAATTTAGCCATGTTGCCGGCAATTTTTCAGGAAAAAAACATGTCAGGAGAATTGAAAAAGACAACAGACAGTTTCAGAGACCATGAGACAGCGAACATGAAGTACATACCTTGTCGCTAGCGAGGGATCATTTACTAAAGTTTCGCTGGTGATCTGGCCAACTCCTGTTTTCAGCCAGGCTAAATCGCCAACCTTGTCGTTGACGGCGCACTCCAGCACAACCGTGTCGCCCTCCTTCGCGGTAGTGTCCACTGGCGTCGTCTGAAAGCTCTGCTGGGGCGGGGTTGCTTTAAGGTTGAAAGAAGGTTTATGAAAAATTTAATACTAGTCATACATAAGACTAGTCATATATAATAGTTTGAAATTTCCCAATGTGTTCTTTCAAGGGGCAGTAGCTGGGACTTTTAAAGGTTTTTATCCCTATTGTGTGTTTTTTGTCAATTGCAGTTTCTTGCCCCACTCCCCAACGAATGTTGAAACACCTACTATTTGTTGTCTACACATGTAAATAATTGTTATTGTTTACATTTGAATTAAAGGCTGTACCAGAATTGACGTGACCCAATAAAAATACAGTTTACGCATGTACAGGTTGAGTTGATAAGGTACATACTATGTACATGTATCTCAAAATGCTTTTTGGAGCCGAATAAGAAACATTCACAACATTTCAGCGATTGCCCTTAAAATAATTTTAAGAAAGTGAAAATTGTAGGTGGCAGTTAAACATAGCGCGCACTGCATACTAAAAGTGTTTCATTGTTAATCTGTGTCGATACTTTCACAATTATATTCCATTTGAAAGAAATTGGCTTACTTGTATCCACAGTAAGCTGAGCTCCAGGCGACGCTGTAGCTGAGTTGCCTCCCCCTTGTCCAAGAATACAGAAGAAACTGCCCGCGTCGGCGACTTCTACGTCAGTAATCGTCAGGAAGTACTCTCCCACAGACTGATCACCTGTGATTGAATACCTGTAATGCACAGAGCAACAAGCTGAGTCAGGACTGTGTTTGAGTTATGCCTGAGTATAACTTAACTGAGATAACTTGTAACAATTATATCAAACAGTGGTGAGAGAAAAAGAGAGCTTATGTGTACTATGAAACACTCCCCCGGCTAACTTTCAGTACAGTCCCATAGAATTTGTCCCTCTCTCTCTCTCTCTCTCTCTCTCTCTCTCTCTCTCTCTCTCTCTCTCTCTCTCTCTCTCTCTCTCTCTCTCTCTCTCTTTTGATTATTTTTAGAATTTAATGATCATGGATGTTCCATAGCACATGCATATTTAGGAATTTAAAATACACTGTATTTCGAAAATGCACTTTTACAGGAAATTTTTTTTGCTTTCAATCACATCTCAAACTCGCAAGTTATTTAATGTAATTTACTTTAATTTTATCCCTTTTTTATTTTATTTTAGACAATTTATCTTATTAGAAAATCATACTTATGTGACCCATCTTTTTTGTATTTATAAGGTTTTTATTTGAGTCACATAAATGGAAATACAGTCGCATTATTCATTACCGTCAGAAGTATCAAAAAAGACCCCCCCCCCCATCTTACCTGTCGGCGTTGAGAGTGACTACTGTGTCCTGGCTGACCATTCGGCCACTCTTGATCCACATTAGTATACCGGTTTTGTCGCTGGAGGCGCACTCCAGCGTCACCGTTGCCCCAACGAACGTTGTCGTGTCGGAGGGTCTGATGTCAAACGTCTGCTGTGCCTTGGCTAAAAGAAATGGTAAAATAGACTTATGACTGACACGCACGTGAGCATGAACAATATTGACACGATATTTTTTTACCAGTTATGATTTAACCGTACATCTGAGGAGAGATGTTCAAGTTGGTCACGTGCGATACTCATGTTGCCTTCACGACGAACAGTTACTCAAAGAGTCTGCAGTTTTCGACAACAGTTATGTTTACCATGGAGGTGAAATCTTCATGCTAGTAAGCACAACAATACGTAGTCGTGCTCGACAAAAACATGTGGCCCCGTCTTCGGTTCACACAAAAATACAACAAAAACGTGACCATGAATAAAATGTGTATTGTGATTAGCCTTCAGTGCCGCGGTGACCTTTGTAACCGGGCTGAATACTAATTCCTAGAATCATGGTTCTCATCGCCATGGAGACCAGCCAGACAACAATTACAAGACCTTAACCCTCTCCTGTTTAAGATAGAGGAACACATCTCCCAGCAACCCGAAGTGAAAAACCTCTCCTCTAAACTAATCGCACAGATTTATTGCCTGATATTTATGTTTCTGTATCTTCTATTCCGACAAAATGACGAAGATGATGATGTTATGGACTCTACGGCGGAACCTGCCAAACTTCCACTAAGCCTTTGAGTGCCAAAGTCTATTTTGTCCCCTTTATAAAATAAATCCCAGGAAATTTTTCTCAGATTTTTGCCAAAATTTTGAGAAAAAACTCTAGTAAATCTGTAGTAAAAAATGTTGTGTCCATTTGGTCCAAAATTATCAAAAATTACAGTAAATCATAAAAATTTGTAAAATGTTGCATTAAAATTTTGGCGGGAGAAAATTACAGCGCTGAAAGGGTTACGCTGGTCAAATTGAAGTCAAATTTGTCTTTGTGGTAGAGTGTGCCTTCTATGATTACCAACTTCTCCCCATAGTCAACGCTGCTTCCCATTCATAGCCTTCGGATATTTCAAAGTACACAAAAGTCTAATTCTCACTGATTTATTATAGTTATATTATGACTTATCTGTATGATAGTAACATTTTGTATCGTATTTTTGAATCTTGACAGACGGAGAATTTACGTGGATCGTTGGGACGAAAACTATCCACTTGTTTCACGTGACCTCACCATTGCCAGCATAAGTCTATCAGCTTCGCTTCCTGAAAGTCACGCGCCAATCTCTTTTGGAGCAATGCCTACTTTTCAAAAAAATATCGACCGTTAGTGATTAAGGACCCACGGTTACGTCACATCAACAATGGGTTCTCCAGGCCGGGGAATTGCAAGGTAATGAGCTTTGGAAGACGTAACACGTCGACCATTTTAAGGGTCGCTAGTCTGTTATTACCTAATCTATACACAGACTGACTGAAATTCACTTCATCTTCGACGGTTGTGTGTTTCGCAAACAATTCCCAAATGCAGGGCCAAAACTCTAGACGTTCGTCATCTGCCTCTGATATGAAGCAAAACTATACAACAGCCACCGGAACATTCTGAATTGATTCAACAAAACTGCGAAACGACTTCATTCTTTATCTGTACATTTGATGAGCGCTAAAAACCAACACGCGTCAATAAACACTTAAAATCTTGATCACACCTAGGCATAGTTTTACTGGAAACACAAACATTTGGAGAGAAGCTGTGAAAACATTTCGATTCGGGAGTTCAAACTGTAATTGCAACTGCCAAGCTAATGGTAAATTTATACACTTCTTTGCCATGGGTTGTACAAGAAGCACTGCCCTACAAAGTTGATAATATTGTACACGTGATTCCAACACGGTTCATCTTTCTCGACACAACGTACACAAAAATGGCACCTGATCGACCGGCAGACACACAAATACCTTTCCATTGGCAATTAGCCTCAAGACAATAGCGAAGTAATTGGACCTGAAATCGAGAACGAAACTCACAGCCTTACATCCCCTGTCATGGGCGGTGGATAGCGCCCTCTCACGACCAAAGTTAGCCACATAATGAGCAATGGGCTAAGTAGATTATTAAGTAATATTCTATTCTATTCTTTACCAGTAGAAGGGGTTACTTTAATCTATTCCAAGTTAGTAATCATCTCTGCATAATCCGGATTAAGCTCTAAGTGTCTACTTTCTAATTTGTTCTTTAATGAGTCGTAAATTAATTTGCCATAATATCCATTCATGTCATAATTTATTTACTAACCTACTAGTATCTGTAACTCATTACGTAGTAAAATGGCCATAGATGTTGTGTATCGAATTTTCAAGGATTATTTTTATCTGCTATGCAGAATTGATTTCATGAGCACTAGGTACTTGCATCGTCCAAGCAAAACACGTAGCGGCGATCCATCTTGATTGAATAGTGATGGATTAATGGTGTCAGAGGAGAGAAAATTATACGAGATTTCAACTCTGTTGATTAAAACGGACAGCCGAAGCACAGTTCACGTTGCTGTTTTTTTTGCGCAGATGTGTCTATAAAATCAGTCAGCGTAGATAAGTGTGACGTCACACAACTAGTCGTTCTGTAACGTGTGGACTGAACTGTCCACAGCAGGACAACTCCGTGTTGCACCACGGTGAAAATATTCGGCTCCGAGCGAAACAGCAAAACATCCAAGCTGTCGTCAGGATGGTGGCTTAACAGGACATTCAAATCGCTTTACAGCACCGTTCTTAAGATTTAGAATAATCGCAGCGTTACAAGCTTATTTGTTTTGCAGAGCGGTGTTTGTAATGCCACTCGACCTTTCACCTTTGCAAACAAATCTTTTTGTCCGCTCCACTTTTGCTTTCTTCCCCGAGGATAACACGATTATAGCCCCCTTCTGCGCATGATTGAAGAGATCTTTGATCTTCGCGTGGATTCGACGAGGTCACATTTTGTCGTACTTTTAGTAGGTGCAACCATTTGTAATGGTGTCGTCACAACGTAAGTGGCTCGAACAGCGTTCCCGATAATATCCCCTCTAGAAGATTGCTTGACAACAAAATTACATAGATTTTATTTTATCTCGAGTTAACAACAATAGCTAAATACGTGAAAAGAAGGCATTATATCCTAAAAATCAACACTCTGAAAAGTGTGTGTGTTAATCACGCGCCAGATTTGTTGTTCATGTAAATATTCGTGTTTTTTTTTAAAAAGGTCGTCTGGTTGAATTTTCAGGCGTGTCTGTTTGCGCAGTCTCAGAGTGGGCACCCATCCGTGTAAAATCGTTTCAATAGTTTACTCTCAAGAAGAACGACAATTTTTGTAATATTGCAACGTACAGCAGGGTCGTTAAAATGGCGATCATCATCTCGTTAACGTTTCTCGTTCCGAAGAACTTTAAAATTTTAAGCCCAAAAATATTTCCATTCACTGGAAAATGAGATTTTGTGATTACTACCTGTAGGATTTTTTGGATTCATTTCAAGGCAATACGGGATTCAGCGAAAATAATGACACCAGATACGTGAAAACATAGCCAATTTTACTTCGACAGACGTGGCTCTCAGAAGAGACGCGACTTTTAATATGTGGGCGGCTTAAGACCATCGACAGTGTAGCTCTCTCCAAACAATGGCTGGTTATCAGGGCGATAAAAATGAAAGTCGTTCAGTATTGAGCTGCCGTGGTCGTAAACAGCGATAAAGATCTAGAAGAGTGCTACCTGGCTAAGATGACAACACCCGTGTCAAAGGTCACTGGACCTGTCGAATTAACCTTTGGTGGCGTATGCAACACCAAAACATAGTAAATTTAAGAGACTCATGTCTCAAAAGTAATTAATCACAGATTGCATAAAAGGTTGGTGTTTGTGAGAGTTGAAAGTTGTTTCACAATTATGACCACGCATTGGTGAAGATTTTGACATGTTTGTGTGGAGTGTGTCGCGTCTTCGTGTTGTGACCCATCTTGTAACTGGTGACGCAAAAAAGCTACATTTAAGCTCGAAGCAGAAGATTTGATATAAAAAATAATGTAACAGAGTTGATTTGAAAACTGTCCAACATCGCATAATCCAGATTCATTTCTGCTTGTTCTCGAAATTCTTGAGTGTAATTACTGACGTCATAGGGCACTATCCGATAAATTCTTGTGTGTGTTTAAACTGTAGACCTCCCTGCTTCTCTTTTTTTTAAAATTAAATCTTATCGAAGACGTGAGAGCTTCAGCACTTACCTCCAGTTATGACCAACAAACAGGTCACCAGGAAAATCGATATGTGATTGGTCCTGCGAGAAGACGCCATCATTGTTATTCCACCACCTCGTAAGTTCTGCACCCTGTCGATAAAATGCACAAAATATAATTGAAATGTCCCCTAGGAGTTACCAGTAACCGGGGTGTCTGGATCGAAACGCGCGGCTTGCTAGACGCGGCTAGACCAATCTTCATGGTACTGTTGTTTGCGTCTGATCGGGGGGCATACACGTCTCATTCAATTTGAAGATTTCGCTTACAATATTATTCATATTATCGAACCGAGTAATTGTAAGCACTGGAAAAAATTCAATATTTTATGCATAATTGAAATACGAGCATTGACTCAATAACTCACGAAAGAAAATTAGTCGCAATTACTTCCACGCGTTGTGGAATTCAATGTGTACTGTGATTACTTCTATGTATCCCTGTAGACGTTTGGCTAATGCGTAAAGGAGCTTCCACATACAGCTAGCCAAGATTTCTGGGCAACTGCAGGAATCATTATTTTAATAGGTTGATGCAAGTTTTGGAAATACAAAGAGCAGTGACGTATTGCAGTGTGTCGTATGGTGTTTGAAGAAACATGACAGAGATCGATGAAATGTGGTTGCAATCTAGGCGTGGTGGCTTAAGAGCGACAGTCCCACTTCCAGGAATTTGTTTTAATTGTCTGAAACTGAAAATGAATAAATGAAACTGAATTGTAAATAAAAAAAACATGAATTTGAATTGGGAATAAAAACTATTTTGTTAGTCATTATTGCTTCATAGGGACGATTTTGAAGCACTCAAAACGTTACGTTTTAATGATATGCAGGACTGCTTTAGTTTTGAAAGGTAAACATAGAAGAGATCAGTGCTTTTGACAATCTCCCTGTCATTCAGAACACACTATGTTCCTAATGTTGCATCTCAGTGAATGGCAGCTAATACTGTATACGCACCAAATTGACAGAAAAGGGTTCACTTCACAAGTGAATGTGCACGCCATGTTGACACAGATGAACGCTGACCTCTGCAACGCACTTGGAAAAAATGGAATTACAATTCTCTGTGTACGTCGAGAAAAACAGCGAAGTGAATCGTCAAGACTCAACATTTTCTTCCCTTTCCAGGAATAATAAATTCATCAGTCTTATTCGAACAGCACTGACAGATGTGTGGTTAAATATATACAGTGTGGTTAAATATATACAAAAAAAAGAAAACGAAGAAATCGATGGATTTATGACCTGCTATAATTTAGCTACACATCCGTGCATAATGTGAAATATTTCTTCGCCTTCTCTTGTGTATGCTTACGATATTTCCCCGCAGGCAAGGAAATATATCTCCGTCAATTTCTCTGTTTTCCATTGCGTGTACGATTCTCCAACATATAAATACTAGCTTCAGATGACGATTTTTATATTAGATAGTCGTTTTGTGTATCATTTCAATATCAGGCTCGAATATTTCTACTCACTTGAACAATGGCAATCGATAGATTACAAAATAAAATTTATTACTGCAGTATTATTTGTCGTTAATAAGTATTAAGGCATATGGTCATTTTTACGGCAAATTTTTGAAAAACGATTTTGCGAATATTTCTACTCACTTGAACAATGGCAATCGATAGATTACAAAATAAAATTTATTACTGCAGTATTATTTGTCGTTAATAAGTATTGAGGCATATGGTCATTTTGACAGCAAAATCTGTGAAAAAAGATTTTGCTTTTCTTGTTGTTTATGATAGTCAACATTGAAAAATGTCGAGTGTTTCTTTATGTCAAAAATGGCAGCCACCTTAATGTTTAAGACACGGATTGCTCCTTTACGTGGGTGAGAATGTATATCGCAACGAGAAATTCATCTGTGCCACTCGGTGAAAATTGTGACTAAGATGGAAATTTTACTGCCTGAATGGAAATCCCTCTATGTCACTTCATGCAGATTATTTAAGCTGATTACGTAGCCACAGAATTTGAACGAACGCATTTATGTTAACGGTTCGACTTTCGTTTTCTAACGATACAATCTGAGATTCTCTCCGGCTTCCATGCCAACAGCGAGTTTATTCGTCATGTCGTACATATTGATTTGTACAGAAGGGAAATTGGTTCGCTCGTCGCCGCTGATCGCGAGAGAGATAAAATCCGTGGTCTGCTTGTGACACGGTTGTGTCTGGCAGCCAAGGAATGTGTTGGTTGCGTTCAACCCTCCACGTTTTCTCGCCCTTTGTTCTCAGACAATGCGGCGATGCCTTTCGAAACCACTTTCAATAGCTCTGCAGTGCACTCTCAGGGTTACGGCACCACGTCAGTACTCACTGCATGTTTCAAGTGTGGGAATATATTCCCGTTCTTTTGAACTCCCCTGAAGTGAAAGCTCAAAATTGGCAGCACCGACTATCAAACACTGCAAACTACCTCATGGTGTAGAGTGTAGTGTACACATTTGTAAGGAACTTGCTGCCTGTTTGTGCCACCTTCGAATGTCAACTGGAACCTTAATTATGTTCTATAAGCAGTGACCCCTATCCATTCACTTGAATCATTCGTTTCACACAGTGTTTGGTGTAAAACCATTTCCATGCGGGAATAACAAATGGTAAACAGTTCTACATTTTCACAAACTGGCGTTTACAACTTGACTATTTGGCGACGGACAATTACGGTCTTTGACAGTGAATACACTTTTTATTAATTAAGAATTAACGACTTAAACGCAAACACTCCACTTTTACCATTAAATTGGTTGAAACGGGCACGTAAATCAACACACTGACGTAAAGAATTATGAAAATATAATTGTGAATCCGTGAGGAAAATCGCGAAACGCTTCAATATGATACAGCCGTCTGAACGGAATGTGGCCGTGTTTCTGTGTTGTGAATGAATAATTTATGCACAGGCAGTTAGTCACCTCGTTACAGCGTCGCTCACCGTGATATCGCGTGCTTCCGAGTTTCATTTCAATCAAAATTAAACTTCCTGCGACACATTATCGTTTGCTAGAGGCCGGTTAAGCTTAACTTAGTTTGGAGTTATTTACGATTGTGTACGCTTAAAGGTGTACTCACCCCGACCAACGACTTCAGGTATTTACATAAGACACTCTCAGCTCGAACGTAAACTTTCACCTTTCCTGTCCCGAAAATCAAAACGTGCTTCCTTGTCGAGACTCCCACTTTCTTGGGATATCCAGATTTTACATATAGCTGATAGAACCGTCGAAAGCAGAAAGCATATCCGACGAGGGGTGGAAATATCTTGCCAATCCTCTCCACTAGCTATCACGTTTGAAAGCGAAGACGTTTGAAACTTTAAGCAGATGACCTCACTGCCACACCCACGCATGCGCGCGAGCAGCCAATCGCGTCTCTTGTCGGGCTAGTCGCCAAGGAGACATTTGTGTTTGTTTACTGGCGCGGTTTAAAAAAACGGGCTACGTCTTGTGAGTCAGAGTACAATGTGTCGTCTGCGTTTAACGACACACCCTCAAGGAAGAGACCGGACAATACTAACCAATCAATCTATGGTAGGGTGGTGAAGGGGTTCGCCCTTCTTAAACAATGACCATCTTCTATTGTTTTTTTTGTGTAGAATGCAGAAATACGATCGAACAATGTGACTCACTGAAAATATAAATGGAACAAAAATAACACGAGGCAGTCTCAATTTAGAAGAGTCAAGAGCAACGTTAAAGATGATTAATGGCCAAGACTTTAGAAATCTTACGAAATATTATCGATAACAGGGAGTAACAGTAAAAGATCGGAATACATGTACCGGGAAGTCGGTAGATAAATTTACCACCGTAATGCGGACAATCGTTGTGTTGCCAATTGTACAACAGTACAGTCCTTCCTCAAAAAAAACACAACACAACACAAAACAACAACAACGACGACAACAACAAAAACAACAACCGCACAAACACGTACACAACAACGTTTATAAAGAAATGACGGTGGCTCTTGCAAGGTGGTTGCAGTGTGAGGGCGTACTTTACATTCGTTGGCACGATAATTTGTTGACATTCTATTTATTTGCACGCTGGGTGCCCTTTCGATGAAAATTTTGCATTTTGCTCTAACCGGAACAAAAAATGATCGAAAAATCGTACAGTGTAATGATCACGATCATAAAATATATTTCTTGATACTTTCATTTTCTAATGCAACGCGATATCGGAAATGCCAATGGGAATTGACCCGCTAATACTAGATTACGAGCTATTACAGGAAGTTGAGCTGACGAACTCAAGTACCGCTAAACATCTTAGAAGGGAGAGCAGCGCCACAGTTAGGTCAACTCATTCATAGAAAGGGTCTTGAGAGATCCACACCACCGGTGTGGGCCACCGTAAATTTTCGCCTCAGAATGATTCAACCATAGGGATCAATAAATTTCCCATCCGCTCATTGTATGCTTGCACTGTCTAAATGTTTTAATTAACTTGCATTCATGGCTTTTCTGTTTCAATTTCACGTCGTATCGATTCTGGAGGAATTGTGTTCACGTGCACCGTAACATGGGGAAAACTGAAGGCCAATTAGCATAAATTATCGATGTGTTTGGCATTCTTTTTGTTTGTTGTTTTGTAGAAGACCCTTTCTTGTTCTCCTCCGCAGATTACGTCGAAATGATTTACCTTCACCTTGAAATCGTCGACGGAGATTGTATTAGAGGTCCAATGCAATTTGGTAATTGCTGACCTAACCCTGACATCGAGGTAAAATGCGCTTTGGGGTGAGATATTTGGACTCAAATGTTGATTCAATTCCTTTCTGATCTATCATTTGTTGGGGCTCACAAAGGTGTGGTTTCCTAATGCAGTAAAAGCCCATATCCCTTCAGAGGGTAGAATTCAGAGAAAACCAGGAGAGAATATGAAGATATTTTGAGGTCAAAAATTTCAAGAGTTATAGCTAGTGGGGTTCAATGTATAATAAATTCACCATAATAGTTTTTCGAAAATCGAAACTTTGTTTTTCGCACTGTGACCCCAGATTTTTACTCTTTATTTGGTGAGAGAATGGTTGAAAGTTTTACCCTAGAAATGTTTAAGTCTTTTACTTTCGAGACGCATACTACCTTAATTCATTTGTCAGCAATGACAATGCTTATATAACACTAAACATTGTGTTGTCGATGAATGGGCTAATACTCTTTATTACTGTATATACTTTACGAACAAGAATATTGAATAAAATTCTCTAAGTATATGTCAATCGTCCCCTGAACGGACAAAGTGACAACGCAGTCAAACTTAAAAAAAGAAAATTAATTGTGGATTTATTGCTTGAAATGGATATTACAATTTTTTACAAAAAATGAACAAGCGCTAAGGAATATAACATCCTATTAAAACCAATAGCTGAATGACCGTGACAAACTACTTGAATGAGCGAGCAACTTACATTCAAATTAATTCATTTCAAAATAAACACTGTACAAGGCGAAAGACAGTCGGCAAATCGTTATTGAAAATAGATATCTGCAGATTGATTTTCAAAGATCTCGATATTTCTAATAATTCTAAGTCAGTCGGTACTGTCTCTAAGGTTTTGATATGATACATTAAATGCGATAACTTGCAATTTTCACATTTTTAAAATCTTTGGGAGAAAGAAAACCACATTCTGTAATCATCGAGAACTCTACTGTTATAATTTTCAATTGTATGATCATAAACTTCTTTAAAAAGCAGTTTGAGTTGCTTGAGCTAAATGATATTCTCAGAAATGTGAAATTTGTGCAAATGATCGAATTCACTCTTTGTAATGGCGATTTTAACTATTATCTGAAATACTAAGACTACGGTTTTACCCGAATGTTTTTTGTCCTTGAGAAAATATATCTGGGGCATTTCATCTTTGCCATTTGTAACATGTTGTTGTGTTCAACACTATCATTTTCCCAAACGTCCGACCCTGTATTTGTCAAGTTGAGGTTGAAAGTAACATGATTGGAACTAATTTGGTATAATTGGATGGTGAATTAATGTCTGTGTAATCTACAAATGTAAACTCATATGCTTTTCTTTTTCAGTTATACACTTGTTATCATGTGTAACTTGCAATATTGAAACATTCAGCTATAGGACACCTAACACTTTTGATAAATTTGAAAAATATAAAGATCACATTATCCCAAATTAGTTCCAATCGTGTTAAGTTCTGCCATACTGAGACCCTGTATTGATAAAACATCTAATTGTTCAAAAGCCTCTTGACTTCCTGTTTTTTAATTCTTTCTTTATATACATAATCACTTTTCCTTGATTTTTGATTCCTGACGTTCTGATCTGCTGGAATGTTGTTTAATATAGACGGCACACTGTGCGTCTTTTGAATGTTATCGTCCAAGGTGGCATTAAACTGAATCATGACGTCATGCTTACGTCACAGTGTCCTCTGTACACGACACGGAATCATAAAAATATATATCAAAATCTGTGAAAATTTGGCACTTAATAAGTATAATACATTGAAAGCATACATAAGCTTAACTGCAATATTTCATCTCAGATAACAAGATAGCCTGTACAGGAATGGAAATCTCTTGTTTCTATCAAAAGTCGAAGTCAACGAGAGATCACAGTAAATTTTCCCGTGGCTACTGTCGAATGATGCCCTCTTGAGATCTCTTTAAAATATGTTATTTTACAATATTTACAATTACTACGCCTGGTACGTCTACAAGGTGAATGGAAATTTGAAGACTAACGAATGATGAAAAGTGTACACAGTTAACCAACCCGAGGGCAAATTCAACTTAACACCCCTATGTACACAACGCCCATAACATGGCTTCGCTGTACTTTCAAGAAAAAACTATTTAAATTATCCAAAAAGTACCAAAAATATAAATAAAGACAAACGGAGCTTATAAAAACATTTTTGAACATCTCGTATGATTACCATTCATCCTCGAAGGTTGAAACCCGTTGAAAAATCCGTAACTAGTCAATCAGGTGATCACGTGATACTATTGTCCTGTCAAGCCAGAGAGGACGAAGATACGTTTCTTCTGTACTTTTAACCCTCCCGATAAAACTTGTTCAGAAGATTTCATTTCATGGAAGGAGAACACGATTAAACAATCTGTTAAAGCATCTGTGAGTCAATCTATGAAATTTGTTTGATGAGTTTATTTTATTTCGTTTGAAATTTTGCATATAAAATATCAGTATTTGTTGCCGTTTGAAAGAAGTTTGTACCCTGCACAACTATTCAACGAAGCTGGCGCTCTGCATAATGGTAATAACGTTATCTCTTTCGATATTACGTGGACATCTGTGATAGCATTGAGAGTAGCAAGAGTGTCACTGTACTGCACAGTGTTTCTCACAGACTAGAGTCAGATCGATTACACATAAGACAGGTACAATGAAAGTAGATTAACCGCATATCAATTGGCACCGACCTAAAACGACAAATTCATGAACTGCCGTGATAGAATGTTGATGTCCGGATGTCGTGATAAATATGAATCCATCAGATCAACTTCTGTAAACTATTAGTGATGGGAGGAAAGTTGATTGAACTAAAAGCACCAAGCAAGCATTCTTGAGAGACCAACACAGTGGTGGCGTTTGTTATAAGCGTTGTTGTCCTTTCTTTGAATCATGCACATCCCCACCCAAACCCGAGTGGTTGAGTGCTCTGCTCCAAGAACTGCCCCGTTGAGGGATGAAGCATTCACACACCAAGGAAATCTCCTCAGCGAACAACGGTCTTATGGCTTTCCCCTCTTTCTATTATCAAAACGTTGGCTGAGCTCGATGCAGAATATCTGAGTTGCATAGTCGCTAAAGTATGCTTAAAGAGAAGGTGAAATGCGTTCTAGTCATTTTCTGTCCTTTCATCTGCCTTAATGCCTTCATCAGGCGATCGGTCCCGTTTGTGTTTAGAGTCACGTGACCGCTTCTTGCGTCGTTTCTTTTTAGATTTCTTGTAGAGATCTTCGTTTGGTAGCGTCATGGATCGTTCCAACTCCTCCATTTCATGACGTTGCATTTCCAACTCTGCCCTCTTGAAATACTCGCCGGGTGACAGTGACACTCGGTCTGGCCTTCTTGGTCTTCTCGTCTCGCTCTGAGATCTCGGCGTCTCTTTGGCGGTCTCGTTGTCGGCGCTGTTTCTCTTGGGTGACTCGGATCGTGACCTGTGCTCCGCGGGAGGCGTTGGCGGCCTTTTCTTGACGGTGACGGGAGTCAAGTAACCGTCATTGGAGCCCGGCTCCTTGCCTTTGGCTTCACTGCTGTCTTTGTGGCGATCTTTCTTATCGTCCCGGTGATGGCGCGCGTCGCCGTTCGGACTCACAACGTTGTGCTTGAGGACACGTGACTTGTCCTTCCTCCTGTGTCGTCTGCTGCGTCTGTGGTCGTCCTCGTGGTGTACGTAGTAGTTTACGCCGCTTTGTGGGTTCCCAGCGCCCTGCATACTGCTGATGACGGCCAACTTAGTCTGTTTTCTCAAAATCTTCTTTCCTGTAACAAAAGAATATCCCGTCAAAGATTCTTCAAAGCGAAAACTTGAATAATAGGTAAGAATACGGCTGGGGAACAGATATCCGGACTTTCAAATTCTTACAATCTTTTCTTGTTATTTACCACTTGTGTTGGAATGATTTTGAAGTTCTTGGAGTAAATGTAAATTTCAGAGTCTTAATTTGTGAAAATGTAACATTAAAGAGAGAGGGGTCGTCGGAATTCGGCTCAAAGGTTGCCAGGGAGCACTACGACCGATGTAAACACTGCATCTCGGGTACGGGTACATTGGCGATTGATGAAAGTTAAAACATGTTTGTTAACAATGAATATCGTAAAATTTAAATGTGGCAGCTATGTTGACGTGATGCATCTAGATATCATGCATAAAATACATTGTTTTGTAAACAAGAAAATCGCACATGCGCAGTTCCGACGACTCTTGCCTTTAAATTTGTCCCTTATAGAGTTAAGGCGGCAGCCATTTTAAATTTCAAATTTAGTTTAATTTTAAGGTACTGATTTTTCTGGTATCAACATTGCAAGGTGATAGGTTTGAGCAAAGGTTTAAGTCTTTCACTTTTGGAGACACATAGAACCTAAATTGAAATATATTGCACGTGTTTCTGCTTTAGCAATCTGTATAATTACATGTAAATACATCGGTCTGCTGAAATTTCACCACCATATACACTTCTTTAGTTAGCATGGAAGGATAAGTACACAAATTTAGTCAAAGTAGGTTATGCCAGACCACGTGATTGGCAGAGTCCTCTCATTGTGGATGTCGACCTATATGTCTCACTGTAAGTTGAAATTAGGAAGCGGTCATTAATGATTTCGACTCAGTTTAATGTTTGAAAATACAGGGGCATGTAACATCATAGCATAATAAATCGCTTACTTTGCTGTTCCCTGTTGTATTTCCTGTAACAGCAATACACTGTGATTGGGATTATGCAGCAGACGATGAGGACGATGAATAGGACGAGGCCGCCAATAGCGGCGATGAACTTGAAACTGAAGCCTTCGTCCACGGGAGCACCTAGAAATTGATGACAGAAAGGAAGTTGACTTGAATGAAAGCGGACAATTCTCTCTCTCTCTCTCTCTCTCTCTCTCTCTCTCTCTCTCTCTCTCTCTCTCTCTCTCGATTATAAATAATTGTACATGTTGTTGTTCGAGCACACTCTGATTTGACAAGTTAAGTTGGTGCTTCGGGTAATATTACCACAGATTAGCAATTAATATAACACATTGTTGTTGTTTACCTTGCTGTCCGTTGATGTTGACTATATTATGTTACCCAACACTGGGTACTATGTGTTGCCTGACTAATGTAAGCGACACACTGCCCACTAAGGGCGCATTACATAATATGAGAACTTTAATTTTCAAAAGAAATGCTGCGAATTTTTCACAAGTAAAAATTATTGATTTGGACACTAAGATAACGGTGAGCACAGTCCCTCCACCCCCTAAGGGACTGTTCGCTGAGTCAAAACAATACAGACGTTCAAATCTATTTGCAAAGAGTCGGGTCTTATAGAACCACTTTATGTACACGCCTTGGAACTGAAAGTTTCATACCTTTTAATAAGGCTTTAAGGAATTTGGTAAATTATATATTGTTCATGTCTCCTGAATGACTTTATTCTTGAATTTTGTAAGTGTGAATCAGGCAACCAGATAAAAAATTGATGACAGCCAATCAGAGTCCTTTATTCTGTGCTGAACTAACACGATTTCTAAATTCTGGCGACAAAATATCACAAGTTGAATATCAAATACTGCAGAAAATACATTGTCGTGTACTTACTGACGATGGTTATGGTTGCCGTAGCATAGCGGGTATCGATTTTGTTGCGAGCGACGCAGCGAAGTTCGCCTCCGTCCATGTTCTTCTCCCCGCTGATGACCGTCAGCGAGTTGTCGTTCTGGTCGAAGCGAAACCGTCTGTCCGTGTCGTTGATCCGCTGGGTCTGGTACTGCCACAGGTATGACGTCACTGGCGGGTCGCCGTTGGCGTTGCATTCGAATCTGGCGCCCTTTCCCTCGGCGATCTCCATGGTGACGGGGACGACGGTCACAACGATGCGGGGTATGACTGTTGGTTGACAAGGACGCAAAGGATGAAAAAAATAGTGATAAAAAAGTGTGCATGAGGCAGTTACTGACTGTTATCAACCCTTCAGTCTGCTGAAAATTAATGCAGCCTCTAGGCGACATCAATAACATTGTGTACCCGATAATTCTGTAGTTTCTCACTGTATGGCGGGATCCTAAAATTTCTCGATAAAATTAGCTCTTTTCGCACATATGTTTGAAAAAACCCAACTAATAAATGTACAAGTCAGCGGAGATTGAAAAATATCAGGAAAAAAGATGCATTTTATGATGTTTCAAAATAATCTGAAACTAAATCAAGATTCCAATGATCTTATCAGGCTATAGTATTTCGCGCCATTTCCTGTCTCACGAGACTTACGTTCAATATCAAGTGCTGGGAGGGAACATCGCTTGGCGCTGGTGTAAGTCGGGTGGCGGCCCGTGCAAGTGTACACTTTCCCTTGTCTCTCGGCCGTCAACTCTATGTCTAGCGAAATGCTGACGTCATTGCTTGTCTCTGTCGTGGTTGAGACCAAATCCCTGCCTCCGGAACTCCAGGTGAGAGCCACCTTCGGGTCACCGCCGGTGGACTGGCACACGAGGCTGACATCATCGCCCTCTTGAAGGTCCGCCGTGTCAATGGAACACGATGGATCTGTTGTAGGCGCAATTGCGTCTGTGGAGACAATAACCAGCAACCAATTATTATAATGGCGGGAAAGATTTACTTTCAGACGAGGTGAAGACAACCGAACAAGCCAAAGAAATATGAATGATTGTCGTTCTAGTGGAGGTGAACATAATGATAAATGCTCGTGAACAATCTCTCTCTCTCTCTCTCTCTCTCTCTCTCTCTCTCTCTCTCTCTCTCTCTCTCTCTCTCCTTACCTTGAACAACAATATTGCGTCTTTCAACCTCGAGGGTGTCAGCACTACAGATGTAGGTACCGGCGTGAGCTTTCCGAATGTCGATGATTTGTAAATTGTACACCCCTGTACTGACATCTCCGATAACAGTATACCTGAATAATTGACAAAAAATGATGTCAGTAGCGTTCCCTTTTACTTGTCTTTAACTCTGTATTCATAGGGCTCTCTTAATGGCCGTGTCCATGCCAGCTGACGGCATCACAGAGGGCAGCGCAGAGCTCTAAATTCTTTCTCTCCTTCCGTCCCAAAATAGCAGTAACGAAAATCTGCCCTAATAAACCAACGCCAAATACACATTCTCTCTCTCTCTCTCTCTCTCTCTCTCTCTCTCTCTCTCTCTCTCTCTCTCTCTCTCATACAAGCACAAACATATACATTACCACTCTCCTTTTACTATTTCAATTTTACGTCCTACAGTATATGCAAGACGGAGGCGGCTTTGTAGGCCACAGGGCGTGCGCCACCAGCAGTGTGGGCAACCATGACCTATCGTTCGGGACGACGGAGTAGCGCGTGTCGTCATTTTCCGGCATTGCGACAAGCCACTCACCTGGCGTTATCTGTAACCGTCCCTGAGATGATTTCCCGTCCCTCAGTGATGTGCTCGGTGCCGTGTATCCACCTGACCACGGTGGAGTTGTCTGCCACCGTGCAGGTGAACAACACGTCATAACCCTCCAAGACCACTGTAGGGTTCGTTTCTATTTGAAGTGTCACTGAAAAAAACCATTAAAATAGCAAATACGATGAAAATGATAAGAATATGGTTGTAAGCGTTTGGGTGTACAGCATCGAAAACTGCCAGGAGATACAAAACCTTCCCATTTTAGTATCATTAACATTTTAGGTGAGTTGTTAAATTCATTTTCAATTTTGTTACAAATTTCTGAAATTTCAACTGTCTTCTCCATCGACCATTTTTAGTTTCCATGAAGTGTGTTATAGCGTGTCTTCAAAGTTCAAGGTTTACATCGTAAACGATAGTCAACTGTTTTCGATGGAAGAGCTGCACTGCAATGGATATTTTTAGGGCATCTTAGGGATACTTTTGTTCAGTTTTATCACTCGTTTCAAAATCGTCGTCGATGAGAAAGTATGTTTTGTCTGAATGCACTGTATTCACAAGTCGATTTTCACGAGACTAATTTTCTATATTGACTAAAGAAGGCATTTCAATTTTTAGATATTCCCTATGTAACACCATTCACCACGACCACTTTCCTCGGTAAAAACATCGGCCATTCTCAGCTCAACGGCCTCATCATTTATGACAATTGTTTGAAAAATAACAAGGTCAGCGACAAATAATAAAAATTGTCATATTGGAAGGCAATTAATATTTCCACAGCATAAACACAGTAATTGCAAAATACTAAAGCTAGGTGAGTAAATGTAACCGAGTACTCATGATATATAGAGATTGTACTAAAGCTATCATGATATCGACATGGTCCATTGGCGAGAAATATTTCTAATTAATAGCGTTGTGTCATGTAGGCTTTTACAAGAACGTAAAGACTACCAATATGCTATATATCTGTGGGTTGTCATGGTGACTGAAAGCGTCTGTTACCATCACTTGATCCGATATAATTGCTATGATCTCTCCAACTAAAATTACACTGTGTGAGTCAAGTCGTTAACGGTGTTTACGAACGACTTTGTAACCGTGCATAAATTCCACTTTCTATTTTCAATGCTGTGTGTCGTACTGAAGTGGAGACTTATAAATTTGTGAACTATGGTCCATTACACAGACTTGACAAATGGAGTATCGAACATGTTGTGTTTCCCTGACCACAAATGACCGCGCCTTTTCATCGCCATGACGAACGCGCTGTCGTCACTCCCAGTTGATAAACGCGACGCGACAACGGGTAACAGTTATCATAAAGATTAGCAATGCTATTGTAACCGTGAAAGCAGATTTTTCAAAGTAAAAATCGCTGACAAAAACGAGTGAATTCCCCTGGCATCTCCTCGCGGAAAGCCACTCTATAGACACGCACGTGAGATCAATGAATATTTACAATATCATATTCACACCCGTTTTTGTCTCTGCCGTCAAAATCAGTCTACCACCACTGCCTTGAATCACCAACACCAAAAGAGCAAATATCTTGGCTTACCTGTAACCATCACCGCAGCAACGGAGAGCACGGTGTATAGCGTGACCTTTGACATGGTGTCAACCTGTCAAACAAGAGGTCAACAAGAAGAATTACGACGGGGATTTAAAAGGGTGACCGACAATGGACGATTGAATCTCTCGTCTGTTTGTAGCTTCAAGACAATCTGCTTGTGTCACTTAACATCGCTAACTACATTAACTTCAACAAGCACAGTTTCCTTAGCGATGACCTTAAATATGAATTGACATCACTTTTGACTTCACTGGTTCTGTTTGCTTCCTTCAGAAAACCTTTGTTAACGGATTGACCCTCCTTAATCACGGGACTGCGGCTAACGTAATGACCTCGGCATTGTGTTGTCAATGGACGCTATTGTCGCATCAGAGCGTAGGCAGAGGGTTGTACTATGTATGGCTTCGGATTCTGAGTACTATCGCCATGATCAAAGCGAAAATTCTGCCCGCAAGTAAAGAGCTAGGCAACCTCACCAGGTGTCTCGTCTCAGACACACAGAGTGGGCCGTCTTCGAAAAGAAACGGTGAACAAACACGCCAACCCCCCTACATATACTTACACCGCTGTTGTCCGAGTTTTGAATTACAGCGATCTAAAAAAGCAAACGAAACACAAAACTTCGCACACAACATGTGCAAATTTCAGTGGCGCTTTTTTTGTGATCTTTACCAGCTCTGTAATATCCGTTTGTGATTTCAACTTATTGCCAGTGTTCAGTCATGTAGGCAGAAGTGTCAAATTAAAAACGTACTCCGCTTTCCAGTTTTAGCCCCGATGTCTCTAAATATGTTTTGGCATGGAGCCCTCTCCGCAAGCTCCACAGTTTTTGATCACGTTGGCGTGTTTTGGCATACGCTTCACTGTGTTCGTATTTCCATGGCTTCGCATTCTCCCGCATCAATGGAAAGCAAATATAAACAGGCAAATAACTACAGCCACGCTTTTCAATTTTGCGAATACCATTAGAGTTGGAGGAGGGACTGTGCCAGTACTTGAGATGGCATATCCACAGCAAACTCAAGCATGGTCCAACCCTTCACACATCAAGAGTCGCTGTGTGACCCCCGTGTGTCTTGTTACCGCTAAGCAATCCTGGCCTTTTGAAAGTGATTTAAATGGCACAAAGGGTTTGCTTTGTGAATACGCAACGCCGACGGCTGATCTTAACAACAGTCGTAAAAAGAGAAAAATGGCGAATTGACTTCATTTGGAGAAGCCCTCTTAGACATCGAAACTTTAGCCTGACTTCATTGATTACTGCCCATCGGTTATCAAGACACACAGTCGGGGTCTGGGTCTGTGCGCAGGGTGGTACAGAGAATTGTCCGGGCAAAATCTCTGTCATTTGTCTTGACCAGGCACTTAAATCGATTGCAGGGCCAATCTCAGCGTGGCTGTGCATTGGTTCCATACAAAAGAAGACGCCATGCATATAAACCGGTTTTTATGTTGTCCTACATGCAGGGGCAATGGCCGACCGATTCTGCATTCGGTTAACAGTGCGACAAATTAAACGACGCGTCTTTCCTCGATCAACGAATTCGGTAACATGCGACACGTACGGTGCCGTCTAACGCAACATGTAGTGGTTCGACATGGCGAACAAATACATATTACCGAATTTGCATGCTTGTATTCTTATGGTGTACTGCTTTCTGAAAAGCATTATTCAAACTACAGTACAAGTATATATGTCCCAGGGCAGTCCTTTGGTCAGGCAACATAAAACAAACACAGCATATTATTCATATTATGAAAGGAATATTTGATCAAGTTCATTCAACGGAAGACCAAATCTCCAATATCCGATAGCAGTGAAGACAGTCACTCACCTGAGTTGCCGTCGTTTCTCTTGAAGCCAATCAATTTTTAACCAGCGCTTTTACGTGAGTTTCGCTCCGTCGGAATCGTTATAAACTGCCGAAATTGACGACCGACACCATATCATTGTCGTTGCTTCTCAAGCTGTTTTCTCCCGCGGTTATCGTGCTGGGAGTATGTGTGCGCTGGTTGTGTGTTTTGCTCAGTTGCTAGGATGACCTACCAGGTACTGCGCATGTGCTGGGTGTGCGTACGTCTTTCCTTGGCTGTGCTCGAGCGAAGGTTACTGTACGTGACGTCACAAACAAGCGAAAGTACTGTACGCCGTTATATACTCCCCACAGTTTCTTGCAGTGTCCATTCTTTCGTTTTTGTCCGGAAATGTGTCATGCAATTTTCGCGATAAAATTTTATGCCACCAGTATGCGATTGAACATTGACTTATTTAGGCCTGCGCTTTTTTGATTTTAGTAATTTTTAGAGAGCTAAATTTTACAGGCAAGACACAAATATTTAAGTCAATTCAGTTTAAAGCGTTAGTTGTAGTGCCATTTTCTCTCTGCATTTGGAGATCAATTTTTTTAGTTGTCGTTTAAGTAGCGCGTTCGTTACAAACAATTAGGACAACTAAAGACCATTAACAGACTATCGCTAAACACCTCATAGGTCACGCAAAGAGCCACGGTTTTCTGTTAACATTTGAAAAGACAACAAAAGATGAACGGGCAATGACGGTTGTGAAATTCATAAGTATTCCATAATACAAATAATTCAAATTCATTGACACCTTAATTAGTTATCGGTTATCTCCCCTCAGTCAATCCTTACGTAATTGAACCAGAAGAAATATAAAGATGAGGGCAGGACCTACTAATAAAATCAGCCGATTGAAACTACATACATCCAATTGACTCAAAAGACCCTAAATCGCCCATCTGGAAATACACTGAGATTACATAATCTACCTCGATGTGTATATGAATGAAACAGTCCATTGTGCTGTCCGTACGTACGGTTTGGTAAGGCCGGGGCCATAAACGTCCTTACCAACACCTGCTTTGACAATTCAAGATAATATTTGAAGCAAATTGACCTTAGCTTGAATCTAGTGAATCAAGAACAGCAAATGTTATAAAGTAACCAGAATAAAACTTATAATTTTGCGTTCAACTTTGTTATTGATACAACACACATGTAGTATGTGATCTTTACAGGGTGATACACTGTTGGATCGAATGCAGCTTTGACCTTGGCCATAGACTGTTTTAAAATCAGATTCTTGAAATCTTGATGCCACCGACAGTTATATTTGTCGAGTTTACTGCACTCGTTCTTTGACTGTTGGTCAAATTATTGGTGGGGAAAGAACGCCACTATATATGTTCCCCGGGGCCACTTGAAGGCGTTGACATTTTGAAGTGTAAACAGTAGTAGGAACGAGTTACATGAATGATTGCCATTTCTGGCCGTGCGATGGCAGTGTCCATCGAACAATTTATGGCCCATTACGCCAAAGGTTGTGTTTCGAGAGGAGGTCTCTGCCCTCAGCAACCCTCTTGGCGGGCAAAGTTCGAAACAGACGTACTCTCAGGCCTCATCTCCATTACAAAGGTGAGTGGCGCCCTCAAGGTCAGCAGAGGACAGGCAGGTAGCCTCGTTTTAAAATATCGCCATCTTGTATCCGTCTGAACTGACGAAGCTGATAGAAAGAAACGGTGAAATGAAGTATTGCTTAGTGGACGTCGTCTCTCTATGATGCATATGTAAATCACATGACCTGTATCATTTGTTGCAATTGTGTATTTGAACAGATTATTTAAAACGAGTACCAAGATTGTACGAGAAACTTGCTTTGGAAATAATAACAGCTCCTAAGCCCAGCAATCATACCTCTTGGCAATGTCTCACTCAACAGATTGTAAACACGTGATTTAACATCTGAAAATGTCACCTTGTTCCTGTCCCGCTGTCAAGTCTCTCAAATTAAAAACACAGCACTCTGTAGAGGTATGAAGTAAAAAGATCTGGAACTGGTTATTGCGTCCTTAGAGTACATTATGTATTTAATGCGACAACTTGAACACGCTGATAAAAGAAAACAGCATGATCTACACATTCTGCGTAGTGAGTTGTTAAATCAAGCTTTTTTATTATAAATATGATTCACATTTGAATTAATGCCGGCGAGTTCATATAATTCTTTCATTACGTATAAAAATTATAACTTCCTAGGGTTTGTGGGTTTCTTATTTTTTCCGTGTGAAAAAAATTAACAGCAATTGTGAGAGCTATTGTAGTATCCGTTTTCTTTGAAAATGTGAGACTAGTCAATTCTTACAATATATTTATGGAATGTAGGGTCCTGGTTTTATAATGACCTATGATATATTGTATTTACTATGATATTATACAGAAACCGAAATTGAATACAGTAACTTTGGTAAAAATATTATTGTCAAAAAAGACAATGATAAAAAAACACCAGAATTGTATCATGTAAAAATATAAATTCACACAGAGTTACAAAACAGTTAAGATTTCACACACGACCAGGTAAATACGAATATGGTTGATAAGTAATAGATGTTGCCATTTCAAACATTTATATATTGAGTTACACGGATGTGACATAAATACATGTTTCTATGAATATGACCACCCATAGCCAACCGGGCAGTTTACAGCAAATTGAATTCGTTATAAATTTGAAAAATAATGAATTTCTAGCGTTTCAAGGAGCAATTGTAAATAGTAATTCATATAGTAATTCAATTCAAATCATATTTTCTCTAGGCACAACAAAGCTCCCGACTTACAATAAAAAGCACAAACACACATGTACAATCTGAAAAAAAATCGGTGGTTTTTGATATTACATTCGAATTGTCGGTACAGAATGACAGTCTTTCTTCTTCTAACGACTGTATTTCCTACTGCTAAACGACCACTTTATATTTTTGCACTCTGGTCTTTGGAAAGATAAATTAAATTACAATATACTACACTAGTTTCTAACGCTACGACATTTCAACAGCAAAATATCTGTCCATTATGTACTCTTAAGATGTTAGTTAACTGCGTAAGTGCCATAATGCTGGAGCTGTAAACAGGTTCTTACAGGTTCTCTTCTGACTACAGGTATATACTTACAGGTTCTCTCTGACTACAGGCCTTATTGGGCCTCTAATGTCAGCTCTGATCGGTTTTGTCAAGTAGGTAACTCGTCAGCAATATTAAATTTGAAGGGTTGATGTTTCCATTCAATCTATTTTCAAATACTTGTACTGTACTTGTAAAGCAACCTTTCCGGCAATTAACAAGTCTGTCTTTAACGACGAATAGCGCTTCATGGTTTAGACATTCAAATAAGCACGCTGGTGGTAGGATATTCGAGATTAAAGGTTTTATTGTTTTTATGAAATTGTTTGGCTTTCATCTATTTCTTGTTCGTACCATTGATCGATGTTGCTTTCTTCGGGTGCGTCATCCAAATCCTTTTTTTCACTTTTTCTTCTTCTTCTTGGATTTCTGCATCAAAAAAAAGACAAACAGAATTCTCTATTATTGCAAACTGATATTATAATTTTTCATAAAATAGGGACAGATATACAAGGTATCGTGCGGTAATGTCCGGACTTATACAAGGTATCGTGCGGTAATGTCCGGACTAATTCAAAGAATCTCTTTAATGTTCCTAACATATAAAATATGATGCTCATCTATCATGCTCTTGAATTCATTATGTCTTACCTTATGTTTCCTGTCACCATGGCTACCACTTGCGACGCCGTCATTTGCAGTTGCCATGTCAGTTTCTTGGTCTCTGTCGTCAGTTTCATTTACTACGCTGGACGTTGTACCTCCTGTGTGGTCATTGAGTGGCACTCCAGCTGTATTCTCATCGATGTTGTCACGTCCCGCCATGACGTCATCACCATCAGTGTCTCGAACTGCTGACTCTCCACGACTGTCTGCTTTGTCTTCGTCGTTGTCATGTAATTGACTCTTCCTCCTCCTCTTCTTCTTCGGCTTTTCTCGTGAACCTGACGTTCGTTCCTTTGCATTTGCAGCATCCATGTCATGCGATTCAGATTTGTCTGCATTTTCGCGATCACGTTGTCTTGTCTTGGTCTCGTCCTTGCTGTCACGTGATTTCAATTTATGTTTCGTCCCTTTTCTATCGGATTCGTCTTGTTTCTTTTCCTTGTTTTTTGATTTGGCGCGCTTTTCATCATCCATGTCACTATTTGACTCAGAAGACGAACGAGACGATTCATGTTTTTCTCCTTTCTTCTTTTTCAATTTGATTTCTTCATCGCTACTTGAGTCTGATGAAGAGCTGGATGAGCAACTTGTATTCTCTTTCTTCTTCCTCTTTTTCTTTGATTTCTTTTTGAGTAAGCGACTTTGTGGCTTATCATCTTTGGTTGATGTGATTTCTCTCATCTCAATGTCGCCATCGCCTCCCCTGTAAAGTTGAGAAGCCTCCCAAATGTCATTGTTGGTTGTTGCTTCAGGACGATATGTTCCAGCATCATCAGCGGGAGAGGCTGATCTTTTGCTGTGTTCGGATTTCTCGCCCTCCTCGGAGCCAGTTTTATCGCCTCGATGTTTGCTCACTAGAACATCAGCGTCGTTATCCCGATGTTGTTTCGCTTTGTCACTTTTCTTTGTCGATGTTTCGCGTTCATAGGGATGTGTTTTATTTGAAGTATGGATCGCATCTCGCGCACCTTTGTGTTTCTGCACGTTGGCGTACTCATCTTCGACATGGTCACGAACACCACGTTCGCCCTGAGGGTCAATATGTTTACCCACTTTTCTACCACTGGTCCTTTTTGACTTGTGTTCATCTGCAAAATGCGCATGTTTCCCCGAGCCTCCTTCCCGGTCTGTGCGGTCATCTCTTCTACCAGTGCTTTGGCGCTCCTTTTTGTCAACATCATAGTCCCTTTTACTTTTACCATGGTGAGATCCATCGTCGTACTCGCCAATGTTTCTTATTCGTCTCGTACTGTCTTCTCCATCACTGTAAGGTCTTCGATAACCCTCATCGTTGTATCTGCCGCTTTGACGTCTTCCACCACGTTCATCCTGATAGCTACCAGCGTAACTCAAATCACCCGACCCGTTGCTGACATCGTCTTCAGAAAATCTACCGAACGTCTCACGATCATCTCCCTTTCTGTCGTCTTTATCAATCTCTTCTTCACCTTGTTTCCGAGCAACTGTTGCCTCTTTCGGTGTAGATGCCGTGACGGGCGTTTCTTCAACATTTTGTGGCGCGACGACGTTCCTGTTATGCAGTCTGCGTTTTGCTTTCGCTGACTTGTCGGACTTCTCGTCGTTGTATTCGTAACCCTCTGTGTGATGCGGGTAGAAGGTTTTTGGCCGCTGAGGGCCAACCGTCTCGGCGGCCTGGCTGTACCTGATGATGTCCATGATATATTTTCCCGGCCTCGGCACCGCAGAATCACCCGTGTTGGCGCTGTGACTGTCGTCGGTGACTTCGTTATCTTCAACTGCAGACAAAAAAAATCACGAAAGACGAATCCCTATATTTCAAACATTACCAAACATGTGATTGTAGGAAACACCAACGGCCATCGGTAATTTGTGGAGGCAATAAATATGGTTGACGTCTGAACGTATTCTTTCCCTAAAATTATCATTTTTTGAGGAAAAAATAAGTTTTTATCCTCACATAAGCTTTAATCGGGGAAGAATTGATTTCGAAAACCATAGCAAAGAAATCAAACAGGTTCAATATTGTGATCATTGCAATAGTTATGCCGACTTCCGTGAAAGTCCCTATTTTTAGCCTAGGATTCAGGATGGCAAATGGCGTGAAAGCTCTACATAATCTGTAACTTTCGACTATTTTTCTCCGTTTACTTCTATTTGTAACATACACATCTTTTCCTTCTTCCTTCAAAATCTTGTCGAAATGTCAGCCGTTCTGTTTATTAACAAACTTGGGGCTGTACGAGCGTTGAGATTCAAAATGTAATTTTTATCGCATAAATTTTAGTTACAGCTAGAATTCAATGGTAAAAACTAACACTGTAAGCAATACAATGTACATGAGTTTGTACATAACGCATTGTGTTGACAGGGCTAGCAATACTTGATATCTCAGTCAATACACTGTGGGGAGTAGAAGAAAAAGACAATTTGCCGGCAAACATTTTCAAAAGTTACAGCTAACTGTAAACAGTTGAACCAAAACAAACAAAAAACAAAAAATCGATGGGCAAGGAAGAAGCGCGTACGTCACATGTCGACAGTTATGTATGTTATATACAATACTGGATGGGTAACAATGCCTGCCTACCTTTCTTGGCTGAAGTGCATTTACAATCTTTGACGAATTTCATCACTATGACAACGATGACGAAAATGAGCGCGACACACGCTATGACGGATAAGCTGATAACCAGGGCTTGATTCTTCTTGCCTTAGGAAGGAAAGACATGAAATGCGGAAATCGATAAAGGTTCGAAAATATTTTTTTTATCACTGTACACTTCATCTTCAGCGTATCTGTACATATGACACACCTAAAAACTACCACATTTATCTGTGATAACACGTAATCGTGTCGGTAAATTCCATGGCAAAAGGGATGCATTTCCTCTAGTTTTTGACACAATCAATCATATGTCAAATGATTCCCTGTCAATGACATATAATTACTACAATGATACTGCATCCCATTTTTTCTTATTCATTGCACATGCACAGTATTCATTTCTACATTATTTTACCATGATCAGACCGGACAATCGATATTGCCAAACACAATACTCGCAATAACTTTTTACTTACATTTGAAGTTCAAGGGGCCAATTGTGCATTCTTTTGGCTGCGCAAAAGTCACGTGATCCGACGAACAAGTGAAAGTAGCACCCTGAAGGTCAGAGGTCAACACTAGTTGTAATGATTCTGAAACGGATTGGTAATCATAGACTGTGAAGTCAGGGACGAGTTGGTCATTGTCATGTTGCCATACCAATGTTGGCATGGGATCCCCACCACGTGACATGCATGTGATTGTAACGTTGCCACAAGTTTGCAAATCATCTTCAGTTGGGCCGCTGCATGCTGGGTAGTCCGGACTTGGAGGCTGGGCATCTACAGGTGACCATACAATTGACAGTCTAGTCAAACACTTGTTCGTGTCTGAGCAAAACCACATCACAAACACATTGGATGATTTTATATTCCGATGATGGTCTCGTCAAATTTCGTCACAGTTCACTTATTTGACGAACGAGTTTCCTTTTCATGGTCGAAATCTGATCTCGAATTTGTTTTTCTTTACGGTTCAGCAGACAAAGTGAACAAGTGTAGCGTAAATGAATCTGTTTATATATGAGACTACAATTTACATAATATATGAAAATGAATGGCCAATTGAAATTCTGTCTCTCTCATTCTCTCTCTCATTCTCTCTCTGACTTCGTGGCTTTGTGTGTTTCTATATGTGTCTGATGTTTGAAAATTATCTTCTGTGCAATTTTAATTGTCTGGCAAATCTAGCAATATTATATACCCAGTAATATTGACGCCAGGTTTTATTTGTTTATGACGTACCTCGTAACGTCAGTTGCACCGGAAGTGACGACTTTGATTGACTTCCGGTTGACTGGCATTTGTAGACCCCGGCGTCGCTTTTAAACAAGGGTTCTATTTTTAAAAAGTATTCTCCTCTATCTGCATTTCCAGTTATGGAGAATCTATCACAAAGTATTGGAAAAAAAATACTGTAAGGCAAGGTGAAGAAAAATGGTGAGGGGGTGTAGGAATTGAGCGTTTCGAAAATTCTGTGGGTAGTCGACGGGAGACTTGAAAGTTTTGCTCTGCCTATAGAGGGGACCTGAAAATATTTTGGTTTCCAACATTTTGTTGTCGTCTAATGGTTATATAGTTAGTTATAATCGAACAAAGACTAAAACAGTTTTGTGGCATTTTATATCTTTGATCTCGGAAAAATCTAAAAATGTATGAATACCATTAAATATTCGTAAAAACATAAAGTTGACCTCGTAACGGGGAAGAAGCTGCAACTGTATATATTTTTTTAGTATTTCTATGCAATGTATCAAATACTGTTTCTTGATGTCTCTCTACAGCATGCTGAAACACACAGTATTCAGTTTGTCAACAAATCCTATATATCTAAACATTAGTGATAATTGAAATAGAGTCCAGACTGAAAGTTACTGTCAATGATATAATGCGCACGTACACACAGGCTGTGTTGGCAAGCTGAATACCGGAAAGGTAAACATGCTGTAGGAGGTAGAACAAGAACGCGGTTGTATAAACTGAACAAAAATTTTGTCAAAATACAAAGTTAATACAGCTACTGCCCTGCCACTGCCTAAAGGCAGCGTCACATTCACTGCTTACTGGCAGTGACAGTGATAGCTCTGACTCTGATGTAGTCGAAGAGTTTGGGTCACATGACGCTAATGACAGTGACACATACTTGCACACAAGATCAGGCCAAGGAGCAACACATGGAAGACTAGGAGGGGTAGGAGACTTAAAGGGGAAGTTCACCAAGGATGATTTTTATATATGTGCTAGCTTTGTGGTCACTTACCCCGGAAAAGCTATTTTCGCCATTTATAACTCGCGCGATTTTTTACAAAAACCGACATAAATAGTACAGGAAGTTGCATTTTAGGGCTTTATCAACTCCATGTAATTTGAATCATGGGAAAAAGCTCCAGGCTTGGAGCTTGCATCACGTGATATGGATGGGACCATCTTCCGATGGGTATGGCATTGTGCACTCACCCACGCTCAAACCAGGCTGTGCGTATTTACATAACTATTGTTCATACTGAGTATCCTTGCATAAACGATGAATCAACTGTCCACTGTCAGACTTTGTGTTGCTGTTTACTACTAACCACTGAATCTACCACAAGCTTCGATGGTTATAGGAATATAGTCAGAACTATCACCCCACTCCATTGTTAAACAGCCGGGAAGGCTTGTGGTAGATTCGGCAATTAGTAGCTAACAGCAACACAAAATCTGACAGTGGACAGTTTCTTATAACCGATTAACTCAAGTCGGCTTAGACTGCTAAATCCAAGAAGTCCCCTGATGCATTTAAAAATGAATCAATTTAAGAATTTGTCCTAGGAATATGGCTCTATCATAAGAATAATGGTTTGCACGATAAGGACAACTTGATTAATCAAATGTCTATCAACATTTCCTATTTTGTTTTGTTTTTATTATATGTAGCATCCACGTACAGTCGTATACTCTTAGAAATGGTGAGACCCTCAAAATAAGTCGGTGGGATTTTGTGCTGGCTGCGAGATTTTAACTAGAAGATGTAAAAGTTGTTGATATGGAAATGGCTGCCTGCCATTGACTTTCAACGACGACAAAGATTGATGTATATTGAAATTCTGGAATGTGAAACCGGTTAGAGATCTAACAAAGACACAACGCTGCTATTAAAATATGCCAAGGCACGCTATAAATTCTAATGAAACATTCAAAATGAGTCATTATCACAAATCTGCGTACTTAAATACCGCACATTATATTCTGCATAAATAAATACTCCCAGGCCTATGTTTCGCTTTATGCAATCACTCTGCTAAATTAACTTACCTGTTGCTATAACCTTCTTCAACATCACGATCAGTGCTAATTAAAATGTCGTCTTGGTACCACAGCAACTGAGAGTTTACTTCCTTGTTGACGATTGCGCATTTGATTTCAACGCTGTAACCTTCACGTGACACTCGATCAGCTGGCACCATGTACAGATGTGGGGTTATGGCTGAGACAAAATGACAAACATAGATATGATGCATCTCGTCGTCAATGTGTCAAGCATTAGAAAGATTTATTTAGTTACACCATGGAGGTAGGTAGGTACTACCTCCATGGTTACACGTTACTACGTTCGATCAGTAAGCATAGCGTCTTTGTCACGTGATAACCAGACGTAACGTACGTGTAGCACAGACGTACGGAACGTCAAACGACGTTCCTACACGCAGTCATAATTATGTGCAGTATTTTTTAGATTTTCTCGATGATTTCGACGAATTTACACAAACAAACTCAAAAGGTGTCATTGTAAATCAGCAAACATCTTTGATATCAGAATATTTCGTAGAGTTTGCACCTGTACAAGAAGTAATTGCTATAATTTCCTTACATAAACGAAATATTGCAGTCGCATTAAACTTTTTATCTGCCGCGTACAAAAAGAATTCTTTAAACCACACAAATAACTGTATCAAAGAAAATCGGCCGATTTAAGGTACTTCGAGGATACAAAGAGCTACTATGAGAGTAGTCCTCACATAAAGAAATTAATATTTCTCAAAAATTACACAAGTTTCGCATGTTTCTGAGAAAAAATGCAGCAATATCATCGGGAAGGCGCAACTAAACCAAGCAGGGATACGCGCACACCACTGCGCGCCATAAGACGTACACGTAATAACGTGTAAATAAAGATCTCTTATTTGTTCAATTCCGATGTCAATTTACCTGACTTTCTGAGAATTTCAGAGCCATTGTGATTATCGTATTACAACCAAAAATATTATAGAACTTAAATTCTGCTGAGGTTTAAGTACAGTGGACCTTCAGAATAATATATGCAGGAATAACATTCATACCAACAACAATATTCAGTTCTATTGCGGACCTCTTCCAAGTCAATCCTCACTGTAAAAATAGCGGACGCCAGACGCGTAATTACGCGTTCAAAATGTAGATGTCCGTGGTCAAATTTGAACATCTAGTGTTCATATTGTTAACATCATGTTAAATATTATTAAAACGCTGATGTTCTAAACCTGAACACGGTCCACAACCATCTCTTTCAAGTGTTCAAAAACTCAGCAATATAAAAATTTTACAATTGTGTGAAACAATTAACTGTCTTTACTTTTTTTACTTTACTATGAATGGTTCTATTAAATTTACTACTGCTTCGCTGTCCGCCGAACGTACATGGATTTTGATGTAATATATTTCACACTTAGTGAAAAATATCCCCGTCTACAATTGCTGAAATTATTTTTTTTTCTAAAAAAGAAATTAGTATAGAAAATAAATTTACACTTTTAGTATGGGTTGAAATTTTGAAAAGTAGAAAACAAAACCAGAAAACCACCATCTACGTTTCTTGCATGTACATCGGCGTGCAAGAGGTGTTCTACTTCTAAACACTTGGTTTTGTGCCTTTTCTTATTCCATCATACATCAAAATTGAAAGCCACCAATTCATTTGGAACCCGTAAACTGTAGTGTTCAACATCTGAACACGTTAAATTGAACATTTGTAATATACAAATTTGAACGTGTAGTGTTTCTGAACATCTAGACGATTCAAAAAGTGTTACAAAAAGACGTGTAATTGATGTGTTATCCTTGAATATTTAACCTTATAGTTCTCGATCTTAGAAATAAATCAGTAACCAACCAACCAATCAATCGATCAATCAATCGATTAATCAATCAACAGACCAATCAATCAGTCAACCAATCAATTAATCAATCAATCAATGCTTTTTGGTGTGTTAGTTCAACTGGTAAACTCTTTAGGCGCCACTGTCTGATGTCATAATAGCAAACAGACCATCAATTTAAGATGACTAAATGATCTAAACCTTACTATCAACGTGGAGATACGCCGACTCGGAACGACCCTCCACACTTCGATTTCGTCTTCTTATTGTCGACTTGACCATACCACACTGATAGAACCCCGTGTCGTCAGCTTGGATGTCGTTTATAAGCAAATTATATACTTCGTTGCTATGATCGCCAGCTATACGGTATCGGCTATTGCCATTGGTTATTGTCGTATCACTACTTATAGCCACTCCATCCTTGTACCAAACGACACTTCCGATTTTCCGTCCAATCTGACATTCCAGAGTTATTGTTCCATATGGGAAGACTGTGGCGCTTTTCGGAGACTTTTTGATCCATTCTTGTGTGATAATTAAAGAGAAAATCACAAATGTAAAATTGCAGCATAAAAACACTAATAATATGGCAATGTAAGACAGGCCACTTTGCAGGGGCCAAGAAATATCAATATTGCCTGCTTTCATGGCAAGGAAAGCGAAACTAACAATGGGATATGTAACCAAGTGAAATTATTTCAAAGCCGCTCATATAGTACACACCGTTGTTTAACTATGAGTTGTGCCTTATGGTAATTAATGTTCTTTGTGTGAGACAACTTTTCAAGGTCGAGTCAGTACCTTTAATATGTGGCAATCCGCTCATATTGAAATAGTGTATCTTTCCGCGCCTTGTTTACCATACATGCAACAGAATCTGATTTTCATTCTTGTTGTTAGCTAGCTACAAACATGTTCTTTGGAGCGATTACCATCACATTTGAAACTATTGTCCAAATTAACTGCGTCAATTGGATCAAACCAACCCCATTACAGTGTATCTGTTATTAAATTAAGCTGAGCATTTGCCTTACTCTAACAATGTGCGGACGCGATTAATGTAGGGCCATTGGACTCGATACCCACAACATTACATGGCATACCAAAGAAACAAGATCATGCTCACTTCCGTACTTTAACAATGAATGATTGAATTCAACTACAAGGAGAGGAGCCTGTAGTGAGTCGATTGATATACATGAAGAACAAGGGACTACTTCTATCTAAAATGGATTTTAAAGTACGACTTGCTCTCAAGACTTTCCTTCAGGAGAGGTGTGTTGTATAGGAGCAGAACTGGGGTAGATTGTAAAAGGCACTATCAACTTGTTGTGCCGAAAGCCTACCACAAGATTGCATTGGCAGCTCATGATCACACTGGACATCTTGGACAGGAACGCACTCTTGACCTGTTGTGTCAGAGATTTTCCTGGCCCAAGATGTCCTAAAGATGTGAAGAACAAAGTTCTAATGTGTGAAAGGTGTACTGGAAGGAAAAATCCAGCCGAAGCCAAAATAAGTGCCCAACTTGTGACTACACCAACCAGTCAGCCTTTAGAACTGGTCTGTATGGACTTCTTGTCTTTAGAGGAATCCAAAAGATGTATCAAGGACGTCCTAGTCATAAGGGATCACTTTACAAAGTATGCTGTTGCAATAACGTCGCATGCGTAACCAAGCTGCAAGAACCACCGCCAAGCAATTAATAGCAGTTGATATTTCACTAATGGATTTCTGAGCAGACTGCACTCCTACCAGGGACGCATTATCAGGGAGTTTAGTAAGATAACAGGTGTTGACAAACGTGGAAAACTCCTTATCACCAACAAGGTAACAGACTTTGTGAGCGCTTCAACCGCATACTTGTTGAGATGGTAGGAATTTTGGACAATGAGAAGAAAAATAACTGGAAAGACTATGTGGCTCCCTTGGCACACGCCCACAACTGTACAAGACATGACAGTAGGGGATTTTCGCCATACTGCTTAATGTTCGGTAAACATTCACGTTTACTGTACATTTACCTTGCTGTGAAGCTGAATCACCCTGCACCAGAATCTTTAAAATCATTTGTGAATGAAATAGATTTGAAGAAATAGTTTGAAGAAGTAGTTTTGAGTTAGCTTATGATCACGCCACAAAAGCTGCCGGTAAAAGGGCAGAAGAAAATAAACTGAGATATGACCAGCGATTACATGATACATTACCTGTGCTCTCCCTGGCCTTTCGAAATTGTTAGTAAATTTACGAATTGGGTTCAAAAAATATTAGTAAGCAAAAATTATGTTATTCTGAGCCCACCAATTTTCAACAAGCACTTCTGGTACTCAATAAATGATTTTAAGGGGATAGAAATGATGAATGATTTCACTATAGACAAAGGAAAATGATATTCTTTTTTTTGTTTTTTTAACAATGAACACTATGGAAAGCCGTTCGGGACCCCTCGGCGAAAACTCTTTCCCCATTGAAAATGCATAGGTTGAAAACAAAAAAAGTTTTCCGTCGAAATATACAAAAAAATACCACCCGGCTACAACATAACTTTTAGCGGCGCCGTCAACTATCCGTATTAGCTATATAACACACCTTTTCCAGCGAAGAGTGTACAAGGCTGCTTTGTGTGCATCGACAATGTGTGACCAGCTGATTTGACAATAGACCATAATCAGTTTAGATTGGAACAATGAATGCTTGCACTTGTTGATCGGAATAGGGACCTTTATCAGCCTCAGTCATAACATAAATTACTAACGCGTAACTGTTTAGCTTTGCTGGTTCAGGTTGTTTTGCGCAAGAGTTCAAATATTACTTGTAACGTCCATGAGTAAATTCATGATTGTTGTCCTATTTCAATACAAGAATTTAACAGATCATCTCAGTGTGTGTCTTGAGTGATTTCCATCTAAGCTTACCCAAGTGACCTCTATTATCAAAATTAACCGTGTCAATCTGATCCAACCGGTCCAATTCTCTGCAGACAACTGTTTGCTGAGAATTTGCCTTACTCTAACATTATGCGGACCGGAATGCTTACATATACAATGCTGTTGTAGATTTGTTCATAAAATGCAGAGCATGGCTACTCTAGTAACCCATTTTATAGTAGTTATCTTAGAGAAAAGTGAAAATAGGCTGTTGGTACGACTGCATATAAGTGGACACACCGTTTATGGTGAATTAAAAAGGAATTTTCTTAGGAGTACGTAATGGGTGATCATATGAGTAGACTCCCTTCTAACAATTAAAGCAAAATGTTTGTGTGTCCACTAATCTAAAGCAAGGCTTTTGAGTATTTTTATCTAGATGTAATCTTCCAATAAAAATTCACTTTATGTTTCTTAATCCTCATTACTTACGCGATTGTTAGTATCTAAGCAATGACGTGAGCTGATAACTACACCTGTACAAGACAGCCCTTAAGCAATTGGAATACTTCTTAGAATATATCATGTAATGACAACAATATACATACAAAGCCAAGGAGACTGTGTACATACGCAGTAAAACAATGACAAAGAAGTAGTAAGATAAAATGACCTTCAAGTACGGGTATGCAAGTTAGTGCATAACCTTTTCACCAACCTACTGGTAGGCCCTGCATCGACCTTGCCAACTTAATTGATGATGGTGTCCAAACACTTGTGAATAAGCACGGGTTTATAAAGTCTTATAGCTCACATTTTAGCAACATCGTTGGCAAAATATATGCAGTGTACAACAATCGTTCAGAAAAACAGGACAAAGGACAAAATGGCTGCTTGTGTACAGCGTGCTCGGAAGGTTACATCTGATTAGTCAATTTTTACTTTTCACTGCAACTTAGGGAGTATTTTTGTATTATGGTAAGATTCAGCCAACCAATTGGATAACAGCTTCCGAGAAGCTGCACATTAACAAAAGTGGAGGTCTACTATCTCACATTTATCTTTTCTGATAACATGGGTTAAATAGTCACCTACCTATTTTCAACGGTCCAATGTTACACGTTTTTGGTTCACTAAATGTGGCATGGCTAGCAGTACACGCGTAGGTCACACCATCCTCGTTTTCGCTTACAGAAAGTTGAAATCCAACTTTGACCCCGCTCGGTGAATCCATGTTCATTTGTTGTATTGGTTGCTCGTCTTTACTCCACTGTAGACCTGGCAGCGATCCAACGCCTTGAAACTCGCAAGTAAAGAGTACAGTATCACCAAGATAGAGAGTGTCGTTCCTCATTTCTATTCGGCAAATCATGGAGTCGTGTGAGAGTAATTCGGGGGCTGAAAAATCAAATAGTGTAGCCTAAGTCTCCAATAAATTCCTTGCATTTGTGAATCTGAGCTTGTTGATTTTAGATTTCTATACCTATTTTTCACAACGAAAGAGCCACAAGTCTCGTCGTAATCTACACAAGTAGTGGTCTTCCCGGACGTAGATATCGAATGATGTCTAAAAGACAGGAAGGCTGCACAAATGGGAAAATGAGACCTTTATATAAAATGGCGTTTTACCTTGAAAATTACCTAGGCTATAATAAAGGTCCGTTTTCATGTAAATCTGCCTTCTTTTAAATCCCGGCAAACTTTATGTTGAAAATTACTTAGAATATGAATTGTCCTCATAACTCACATGTGATAACTTTCAACTCAGCCGGTGTCGACCACACATATCCCTGAACGCCCTCTTCCGTCAAATGACACGAATACTGACCAGCGTCGCTGTTCTGTAAGTTGCATATTTGAAGGATGTACTCTCCATTCGCTTGGTCACCGATAATTGAATATCTAAGTTTGATAAAACAAAAACAATTAACACAAATGCATCTGACCTCGAATTGGTGAGGTTAACACCCTTAGCTGTTGTTTACCTATAATTTCTGAAAGACTTGGTTGATACTGGAAAGTTACATTTCACGACAAACTGACTTTTTATTAGATCATGGCGTTCTACTGTTGACACTCACCTGTCTGAGAATGCTGTCTCCATACTTGTGTCTGTGCTGATCTTCTTAAGACTTTGTTGATTGTCTTGACTTCGATACCATTTCAGATATCCAACTTTGTGTCTTGTTTCACACTGTAAGGTAATGTTATCTCCCGGTTGTCCAACTCGTGACGTGGGTGATTGGGAGATAGTTTGCTCTGGTAACAAAATTAAGCTGGGTTAATTTTCCTGTTCAATGTTTTGACATGAGAAATTTGCTATTATGTTATGTACATTGGCAATGCGACAGGTCAAAAGGTAATCTTCAGATTCAAAGAAGAGCAGTTAAGAGCCTGCTTCATCATAGTTGCAATTGTCTGTACTGTTGCAAAAACTAAACTTTCTCCACCACCCCACCACCACCACCACCACCATCACCACCACCATCATAATCATCGTCGTCGTCGTCGTCATCGTCGTCGTCGTCATCATCATCAGCAGCAGCATCAGGAGCATCATCACCAAAAGCACCACGACAAAGAAGAAGAAGAACAGCAACAACGTTGACGGCATCAAACCTCTCAAAAGACACAAACGATTAACCTAGACGTATGGAGAAAAACGTAGCAAGAACTTACCTTGAATAACAATGACAGTTGCTGCCCTCGACATCAAGTAACTTGAACTTCCAGCTGCAGTAACCGTACATGTGTACGTGCCTGCTTCTTCTGACGTCACACTCTTTATAATTAAGTTATATTCCACGCCGACATTGGTTGGCGCCTCTACTTGATAAATGCGACTAGAAACGCCATTGTTCAGAATGTAATCACTGTTTAAAGGTTCGCCATCTTTTTGCCAAATGACAACACCTTCCTTGTCACTGACAGAGCACTGTAAGGTGTGGTTGCTGTCTTCTAAGAGAATAACACTGCTCGGTTCAACCAAGAATGATTGTAAACTTGAAGCTGAATGAAAGAACGCATACCAGAAAAGTATTTTAAGGGTAGCAGTTCTAGAACGCTTCACTAAGTTGACTTAAAGTAGAATTCCTCTCGGAAACAAATATTCGAACTCTCAACTTTTAAACTCCTTGCTGGTTCACTGTTTATGGCGTTTCATTTTTAGTTATTGGAGTCAGTGGAGTTTCTCTGGCCTACTAATTTTTTGAAAATCACAATAAACTTCTCAACAGAGCTAAATCAGGGATCGCGACCATTTTAATTAAATAAATTTTCAGGTATTGCTAACTGTTGGGTAAATGTTTTTCAAGTACAGTACTTTGCCCGGTGATCCCGGATTTTTATTCTTGATATGTTTCATTTGGGATAATTTAATCAAGAGATCGAGTTCTTCAATTTTGAGTTGTGCACTACCTTAATGGCGAAATTATTCAAACTCCACTTTCAGTGTACCTTGACTGTTCCACTCTCTCAACATGTGAAATATTTAGCCTTCAAACACAGCCCTAATAGGCGTAACATTCAATTGTATTATCCACAGCGAATTTTAGCTTTGACCAGAATTCGCTCTTCGACAATAACACATCATATAGAACGTAATGAGTCTTGCTGTGGAGGCTAACGATTTACATTTCAACATTTTCTTTGGAGAAATCAAGAAAATGCATTTTGTTTGAAGAGGAGAACTGTAGTGAAAATCTGTTTAAAAAGTTACAGATATTGTCCAATGAAGTAAGTATTGACTGACACGAAATGTCTATGTTCGAAGTATTCACTGAGTTCGATGTTGAGGCCCAAATGATGCTCATCGATGTATGGCAGTCAAACACTGAAAGATACTCAGTGTTAAAAGTTTACCATACCATGCCTCTTGCTAAAGAATTCGCACTAATGTCTGTCGATGTATCAAGAGCATTATCTGCACTTATCTTCAAACGATCGTTGACACAGTTAAGATTTTCGAAATATGACGACAGAAGTGCTTACCATTTACTGTCAGCCTGACGACACTGGACTCGATTCTGGGATTGTTAGCAGCTTGAGTAACAACACATTGATATATCCCAGAATCCTCTGCGACGACTCGATGGATGTTCAAGTTGTACTGTCGCTGTGACTGCCCCACGACTATACTGTACCTGTTGTCATAGGCGACAACACGTTCGTCTGCGCTGACGGGGCTGCCGTCAATGAACCAAATCAATGTACCTACTTTGTTGGCGACAGCGCATTCAAATGTAACGTTGAATCCAACAGCGGTTGTAATAGAAGTAGGTGTCTTTATGAACGTCTGCAATTCAGTGTCTACTGAAATATTCAAAAAATGCTTTTCACTTAAGAGTATACATATTTCATGTATATTCCTAACTATATCACCGGATAAAACTATACATCAGCCAACCATTCCTTACATCCATTAAACCATCCAACAAACACCCTACCCCTCACCGACCAGCCCATCTACCCGCACTATAACACACACACACACACGCACACACACACGTGCATATATGTACATGCACACAGATACATACCTACCTAACTACCTACCTACCTACCTACCTACCTACCTACCTACATACATACATACATACATACATACATACATACATACATACATACATACATACATACATACATACATACATACATACATACATACACACATACACACACACATACATACATACATACATACATACATACATACATACATACATACATACATACATACATACATTAATAATAATAATAATAATAATAATAACATACATACATACATACATACATACATACATACATACATACATACATACATATACATACACACACATACATACATACATACATACATACATACATACATACATACATACATACATACATACATACATACATACATACATACATACATACATACATACATACATACTCATGTGTAAACGCATGTCAATATCACAAAGATACAGATGAAGACAGAATTGATACATTGCTTACCTACATTCAGCTGAGCGGCGTCTGGAACAACCTGGCCATGGTTGTCTGACTTCGTCAACAGACATCGGTATGTACCCTGGTCTGAAGCTGTTAAATTGTGTATCTTTAGGCTGTACTCGTCACTGTCGCCGTCACCAACAATTTCATATCTGGAAATAAAACAGGTTTGAAAACACCAACCGGGCCTCAGTAGTCGTGCTGAGTAAAGAGAACTTACAAGTAAAAGCACTGCTGCACCGGAGACTTGAAATCGTCATACTCACCGATCGTCTGCAGCTATAATGCGATCGTCTTTAGATATCACCCGATCGTCATTGTGTAACCATAGCAAATGACCTGTTTTGTTGACAGCGACACAAGTGAGAGTCACCGTTCCTCTGATTGGTGCAACGGTGTCGTTTGGGCTTGTGATAATATTTTGTTACTGACCTACGATATAAGCATGTATGAAATATTAAATGGATTAGTTAACCTACAATTGCCACAGTGTGTATTCTTTAGTTATCAACGCACAGCGTAAGAAATGTCAGGCAGTTTAAAGCATATTACTGAATTCGTCCAAGATTTAAATTACAGTAGTTTGCTTTGAAGCATTGGCATTACGCGAAGTAGACATATTGTCTAAATTGAGGTGTTGTCAACACTGTCAGATGTAATTATCAGCTGAGCAGTAATTCAAGTCGACAACAGTGAAATCAACTCAGCCAAATTTAAAACATTGTCTTACAGCAGGTCAGATGTAGTCAAAACAACTACACCTGAAAGCCAATGATAAGACTTGGACAGTGCTTGGACATATGTGGTAGTGTTGTTTAGACTACGTCTGACCTCCTGCTAGACAATGTTTCAACTTTTGCAGAGTTGATTTTTTATGATCGACTCATTTTACCGCTTAGCTGTTAATTGCACCTGACAGTGTTGGCAACACCTCGATTTAGACAATATCTCTAGTTCACCTAATGCCAATGCTTCAAAGCAAACCACTGTACTGTTTTACTGCTGGCGCCAAACTTAAGGCACTTATGCACATTAACCATGTTGTTTCAAAGGCTTTTAAAATGCTTGGATATATCAAGCGTTTTTGTAAATATTTTAATAGTATCAAAGTTTTAAAAACATTGTATGTCTTCTACGTCAGAAGCCACGTTGAATACTGCTCACCCATCTGGTCCCCTCATCAATTATATTTAATAAAGAAATTAGAAAGAGTCCAAATAAAATTTATCAAGTATCTTTGTTTCCGTTCATCGATGGCTTACTCAAAGGCTCTGTATACAGGGCTCGAAATTAGCGGTAGTCCCGCGTCCACAGACTACCAACTTTTCCCTGGGGCTACCAAAGTCCATGAAATGGTAGCCCACACGGACTACCAAAGCCTGGGACATGAAATACTTGGCGTGCGATGTCCGTCACTTTCGGACGAGCTAAATGCAGTCAACATGCAGTTTCATTTGTTTGAAGCAATTATCCTTTCATCTATAACACGATTGGAACTAATTTGGGATAATTGGATTTGCATATTTTCAAATTTCTCAAAAGTGTTAGGTGCAGTATAGCTGAATGTTGCAATATTGCAAATTACTCATAAAAACAAGTGTGTAACGTAAAAAGAAAAGCAGATGAGATAACATTTGTAGATGAAATCGACATTACTTCACCATCCAATTATCCCAAATTAGTTCCAATCGTGTTCTGTGAAGAGTTTTTTCTGGTGACTATTACAATTTCCACTGCTATGTTGTTGTTTTCACAAGATGCATCTAGCATTTGATACTAGAATGTTGAGTTGCCTTTCCGTGTGCAGTCTTTGCATGCCAGTTCACACCATGCTGTTGATCGACAGCATACAAGACGTACGTGCTTGTGTCAAGTTTTAGGGTTTTGATGCTGAAATTTCACAAAACTGTAACTTCTATATCAAGAGATTATGTAATCAGTTTGATTTGAAATAGTAATATAAAACACTGTGTCAGTTAACTGAGTTTCGCTGTCTTTTATCTATGGTTGTCGATCAGTATCAATGTATTACGTTCTGTATAGAGAGACTCGGGTGTAACAAGGCATGCCAGTTCATAAAGATCATGAGAATATTTTTTTCTTTACTCAAGTTACAATTTCTTTGGATGTATAAGCCGATTTTGAAAGTGATAGAAAGTGTTAAAATATACATAAATTAGCAGAAATTAAGCGTTCGTGACACATAACATGGGGTTTCTCGAGTTGAAGCCCCTAGTTTGAAAACTAGCCGTATTTACTGCTATTTTGTGTTGCTGAACAGGGGCTTATACTCGGACGAGTACAGTATCCCTAAACTAAAATATTCATGGACTACCAGCCATTGTCACTGGGCTACCAACTTCAGAAAATGGTAGCTCAAGTGGACTACCAGGGTAAAAAGTTAATTTCGAGCCCTGGTATAGTAACCTATGTTATGAATTTCGCCTTCCAACATTGGAGAACAGGCGAAAATTTTTAGACACTCTTTTTCTTTATAAAATCCTTCACTCAGTTTATAGTGTACCAGATGTTCTTGCACAGATTCATTTTAACGTTCCTGCTTTTACCTTGCGTCGTGCTGTTCTTTTTAGACCAGTGTCAGCACGTACGAATATCTTGAAACACTCATTTTTATCACCATCTCAGACATATTTTAATTCTATCTGTAACAAGCAAAATTTAGATATTTTTAATAACTTCCGTAATTTTCGTCATGGATTATGTAGATCCTTTTTTCTGAATAATTACTTTTATCTAGATGTATTTCTGTGTATCTTTCGCTGTGTTGCTGTTTTTTTTAATGTGAATTCTCCTGTCTGTTTGTTTTCGTTGTAACTGTTATATATTTTTCGTTTTTGTATTATATTTTAATTTTCAAACGAACCTGTTATTGGGGCAACCTGTTGGTTCGAGATTAAATAAAAACAAATTACTTGTGTATAGTAATCAGCGACCGCGAACTTGAAAGATACCGTCGAAGTAAATCAAGGCCAAGCTCACATATACTTTGTTACATGTACATTACGTCACAATATGCACACTTAATATGTGACTGCACAGAAATGGACTTTTTCTTGTGGTTCACTTTGCTTACCCTTTGAGCGCCCAAGTTAATTTTTGTCGCCTTTGATACAGCGGTCATTGTTTTTAGGTTTGTGCCATAAAATCTAAACCAGAACAGAACTGAACACAATATTCGCCGTTCATTTCTTTTCATCGATTACAAAGTCACGCAGTAAAAAAGAAACTATTTGAAGGAAGTGTTATCCTCGATTTCAATTCTTAACATTCATTATAAAGCGCCATTTACCTGTACATGATGACATCGATGACGTCAGCAGAATCGAGAATAGGATCAGTGAAAACATTGAGGTAGCGTAGGGACTCTGGGTTGACTTGTTAAGGCTGCAAAATATTAAAATAAAAATATATTTTTAGTGATATCCATTCTGGCAAAGAAATCACATTCATTCAATCGATGAAATTGGAGTGTATAGTGATTTAAATATTGCCTTTTTCAACAGAATGTCATTCGCAAGTAATTCATTATAACATTGCTTAACGAGCAAACTGGTATTACAGCAATGTATCAACGTTGTAGATTGATTTGAACATGCTGTTCGCTTCTTTAAAATGAAGTATAACTTTAAATATGACAATTATTATTATTATTATTATTATTATTATTATTATTATTATTATTATTATTATTATTATAGACAGTATGCGTGTTTTCTTCCCGTTCTCTCAAAATATATCGATATACAAATTGTCATGCTATCTCTCCATATAATACATTCTGTACATGTTATTGTTGACAAGTGAATTCTCGTTCGCAAATGACGTCATTGATATATTTGTCCGCTTTCTTAGATTACACTTTTGGACGATGATACGACAATGATGCGACATATGCACAAATTGAATATACGGTGGTTTCAATCGGTTCGAATTCACAATGTACTGTACCCAGTCACCTGGCGGAGAAGCCACAGACAAAACCGCTTGGCCAAATCCCCAATCTCAAAAAAGATTGGTTCACTAACCGAGCTTAGTTGTTTACAATTTTTCTGACTGTAACCCCCTCCACACGCTGTAGAGTTCGTGAAGCACTCACACGCTCACTATCACACATCGCACAAAAACTTTATCGAAGCGAAGTAATGAATACATCTATTAAACTGGGCGAAAGAAAGCCTCAGAATGCGACGGCTAAGACTACAAGCTGCAACAACAGTCATACATGCAATATTGACAAAATTTGCCCGCGTTTCAAGCAGCGGTGTCCGATGACGCGCATGTGCAGCTATATTTAGTAACAAACTGTAACTGAGAACAGCGCAAGTTAGTTGACTGCGCTGGTATGTCCAATAATACATACTTTCACTTGATTTTATTGGGGGGGGGGAGTAAGAACAAGAAGTCGTGTTTTGCTAACGTTAAAGAATGTAGTATAGTATATCACAATTTGCAGTCTATGCAGTTTGAAGCTGTGCTTCTCCCGTGAAGCGTAAGACACACAACTGGATTACAGGTATCGGTTCTAGAAACTATGAGAGTTTTTCGAGACCTTTAGTTAGCATAACGGCTAAACTTTGTGCAAGCGGAAAATGTAAGTTGTAATTTGATTTCATTACTTGACGTGTGGCATTTTGACTTAATCGCGTTCTCTGGGCGTTTCTTGTAAATCAAGATGAACTACAGAAATCACATGTAGGGTGACTGTTGAAGAACCGCAACGCTAAGTTCACAAATACTCGAGATTTCAAATCATGATCCGACACTGAACCATTCTTTGTCACTCATAAAGCCAGTTTAGAGGTCCCTGTGTTTGGCGTGGTCGTTATGGCGACACTGTTGTTAGTCACACGAGACGCTATGACATAATCTAAGGGTGATGACACGCCCTGCAATAGTTATACCCTGACCTTTCTAGACTGTCCTTATAAAAGTTTCCTTTCAACCGTGACTGAACCGAAGCGTTTTACACACTGTCTTGTGAGTGCACTAAAGGGCGGCCATATTTGTTTGTTTCTTTCCTAGCTCCCAATTCGCAACTGATACGTTATATGAACACGAATCAATGTGTTTTTTCTTGCTTCAAAGATCAATGATGAAATTCTTGGACATGATTTCTAATAACATACGTCAACACCATCCGTACGGTGTTTGTAAAATCGCCACATAAGGTCTATTAGTCATAAATATAACTATACGTTTGATTTTGAGAACTTTAAAGAGTTTGTCAACTTCATTTTTACCACACGACTACATATTTGCGAAATTATCAGAACGTCTCCATAAGTACATGAGATTTTAGCGTATTTTCAAAGCGTTTCTGTTCTATAAAATTCCTTGTGACACGAGTATTTTTGCAGAACATTACGTTACCAATGTTTACACAATAAAGTATATGATGGGCGATTTGTGAGGATTTTCAAACAGGTTACCATCGATTAGGACATTTTCGAAACGGCAAAATGAAATTTTATAAAGGAGCAACAAACAAAGATAAATTATTTTTTTTTAATTTCATTGACAAATGTGGTGCAATCCTTCAGGGCAACACGCTGTCATTTTATTCTGCGTGTTAGTCTACTATCACGGCCAATCAGACTCTAAATGCGGGTTGTGATGAAGTCCCGAACTTTGACATAACAGTGATCATGAACAAAAACATAGCACACTAACATAGAATTTCAAACAATGGCAAAGTTTTTCTTCCCAGAATTGTTGTGCCTTCTGAGGTCACGGTCACTTCCTTTAAGAGAACAACTTCTGAAAAAGTCACTATTTGCATTGCCAGGCGTTACCACTTTGATCGGTCTTTGTTAACGCTCGGTCGACTACGAGTTGCCTTGAAAAGGAATAGGCTGCATGGTATATACGTACAGATCACTGCGAGAAACGAGGTCACTCTAGATTCTGCAATTGTTCCAGGATAGGCAAGAGTATCAACAAAGACAATCACAAAAACTCACATGGTTTTACGACAAGAAATACATAAACAAACCAAATGAAAACGTTTTTATCACATGCAAGTGACATAACTGTGGGTACACTTGCGATAACTCATAAAGGCGCGTCATAATGCTGTTTGCACAAAATAACGATGACGTCACCAACGGTAACAGTAAAGATCTCGTCTGCGACTTTCCAATTAATGTAACTTAGTTTAATTTGTTTGCCTCAGGTGTAAGACTATAGCTAGGCTTATCCCAAATATTCATATAATTTTAATGGCTTCACTGTTATTTGGCATGGAGAGTTCTTAGAATACTTCTAGCTGATTTTTTTAACTTTAAAAATCTCAACAATAAACTTCTTACCCGCTGGAGAAAAGTCGTTAGACACAGCCACCGAGCTCAAAAATATATTGCTGTCGTTCCCAGACTTAGTTGGTTTAATCCGAAACCATTAGCTTTCTTCGGTATCTCCTATGAGACCAAACACCACATTCAGTGAGAGTAATTCGTCATTTCTCGATGTACTCTTTTCCCCCGACTTGTGCGCCGATGTAAACTGTTTACACAAAACTGTCTTGGCTAAAAATATCTCCACTGCGCATGCGGTCATGCCGATGTCCCTTTCATACTTGGGCAACCGTATCTCGCATTACACTGCAAAACTTCATCTACTCAGGTTTCTACCAACACCAGAAATTCAGAAACGACTCTTAACCCGACAACAGCAAATGTGGCTCATCATAGACAAGTGGATGTGTATAGTTGATTGTCTGTCTGTTTGCCCCTGATATTGGTAGCAGGATAGAACACTTTAAACAAAATGACATTTGGTATGAAAATTTAAATAAATAGAAACAAAGGACATTTCAAGGTACTTCTTGTGGTAATTTCTCATTTTGCTCATTATCACGAATATCAGAGAGTTTAGACCATTTCATATTTCAAAGAAATCGATGGAGCATAAATATCATTGACAGGGCTCGGGCTAATGTGCGTTGCCTGACTTCAAGGAGGGTAGTTACAATTTAGTGCTTGAATGGAGATCGGAACCAATGTTCAATTCCTCAAGATGCAAGACATTCTTTCTTTTTCATTTGTGCAATTGTACTTATTGTCGTCAGCGATGGAACATTCCTCTGTTTAAGAGGGGATGCCCGAATGCTTATAAATTCACTTGCATTTCAGAAAGGCGGAATATTATTGGACATTTCAATGCAAGCAGGAACAAAAGAGATGCGATGACATCATTATGTCGGTCGTGCAAAGATTTATTCTGACAGGTTTTGGGGAGAGTATGAATATTCCAATTTTAGAAGGGCACACGTTCTCTTTCGATGCAAAGGTAGAGGCAAGCATTGTCTTTTATTTGCACCGGAATCACGTGACATTTAGGTCACGCGATCACTGATATTTTAAAAACCAGACAGAACAGGTTATTGTAATACTATTGGAGCTTTACATTTGCAAATTTCTGAATAAACTGGCCGTTTTGACTGCTATTTTAATGAAGGGTCATGATAAGAGTTTTTTTTAAATCCTCATTTATAATTGGCTGACAAATTACTGGAGGAAATGTTCTTCTATCGACAATACTTGACTGTTGGTAAGTGTATTATATATGGGGAGGGAATTGGACGGAAATTTACGATTCTTTAGCAATGCATACCTTTTAAGGTACACTGCACCCCGGGAACAGATATTTGGATTTTCATATTTTTCAATAGCGTTCTGGTCTACCTTTTGCGGGGACTTATATTTAAGATCTTGGAGTGAGAAAAATTTTCATCGTCCTCTTTTTTCGAAAACCGAAAATGTATTTCCCTGTACAGTCAACACAGGGATGGCGGCCATTTTGAATTCCAAATATTGATAAATGTTACTTTGCACGGTGACCCCAGACTTTAATTCTTAAGTTTGAAAGAGAAAGGTTGAACATTTTATTGAGAAATTTTGAGCAAAAGTTTAGGTTTGCCTCTTTCGCGGTGCCTACTACCTTAGTCCTTTAAAAATCCGAAACAGAATCTAAGTCAAGCTTACACTATGCCGATTTTATTTCATCGTTCTTTAAAACTGGTACAAAGCATTTCAATTTTATCAATCATAAAGACAAGGTTACAAAATTGTACAGTGCCTATTTACAAGTTGTTATTAGTTACAAAAAATGAGATTATTTCATACAACACGATATACACAACTCAGAAAATGATACCGGCGCTCTTATTAAAGTTAAAAATAGTTTATACTCATTTAAGCGGCTTTTAAAAAAATGGTACCGCGATTTTTAAAAGAAAGACATTTTTGATTACTAGACAGGGTTTTAAGTAAATATTTCGAAATGTAGGTATGTAATTCTCTAGATTTATTCGATGTTAACCATGCTATATTATCACACAGACGTGCAATCAAGGTTAACTTTAACAGCAACTAGCAAGTAAACATGAAAATGACATGTAAAATTCAGTTATCTACATGACATTACTATTTGATATCGAGTGTGATATTCAGTCGTTAGCTAAAACCAGGGTTGAAGTGTTACTCCTGAAATGCTATCTCGACTAATTTCACATTTTCACGGCATGAAAACAGCAAATCAAGCAAGGCTGTCGGGAAAATCGCCAGCTTCAATGCACTTGGTCGATTAGTATTTTGCCTTGGAGCAAATGTTATGCCACCCGTAACGTTTCACAAACCTAACTATGACGATACATCATGTTGAATTTTAGGATTTCAAAGTACGTACAAGCCTTTAAGATTCCACATTGTTTTGGTTTCATAATCGATTTTCGAACCTCTTCCCATTATAGCCTGAATCACCAGAACCAATCGATAAGACGACCTACTGACTGACCTTTGATTTTTCTCATTTTGACATAGGCAGAGTTAGTTCTGCCATGTCGTCTGCACCACATGCCTTGCCGTAAATAGTTTAGAGTGACATTGTTTCTTCTTAAAATGCCCTAAAATGATTCTTTCGTCAATTGCAAGTAATTGTTGCAGACCTATTAGTAGGCTGTTAAACGTTCGGAAACCCTGTCTTTCCAAACCCTTTTACGGAAACTTATCTTTAACATGACAAAGATCTTACTCTAAATATACATTTAAAAATATTCGATATTCGGTAATCTGCCCTTTACATGACAACATATTTATCGCAAAAAGACAGATAAATGATAGTGTTATTTCATCATATAAAACATGAAATTTCAATGTACAATTAATTTTAAAATGACAGAAAAGTAACATGAGGAAGTGTTGTGCATGGAAAGGAAAATACACAGTCTTGAAACCGTCGGTGGTTTTGGGGTTGGTTTTCACTATATCTGCAATACTAAAACCATAAACTTCTTGCCTATTGTTCTCTGAAATTGATAACTAGCGCATTTCATAGTTGGCTTGTTACGTGAAGATACAGTTGGTTGTGTAAATTATGTCAGATGGTACTGCGGTTGTACGGACCAGGGTGCAGGAAAAAAGTGCCGCGGGCTCCAATGGCGCCAGTGTCTGTGCGTCGCCTTTGTCGTCCCCTGGTTACAGACATTATACAAAACCGTTCAGCTTTAATCATGTCAAATCTAGTGAATAAGAGGACTCACTATCCGAATCTTTTTAAAAAACGCATTATAAATCAAAATGTCGAAAGAAGGGACAGGTAAACGAAGACACTGTATGCAGACTAGCTTTTGGCATTTTCGCTGGTAACCATGGCAATTTTCGTGGCTCTGCACAATAAAGACTGAACAGTATTTCTATGCTATTACAACATGCTTTATGATTTTGTACGGTATTTAGTACACAAGTTATTTCCTACAACTAAACTAACTAAAATGTTCAATATATGATATTCTACCTGTTACACTACTAGGTCACGTGAGCAGTGAAATTTCTGTTAAAATAGATTCTCCGGTAAAACACAGTTCAAAGGTTACAGGATGCTATTTAGTTTGATGAGCTAGCAGACTACCTACTTAATGCGACAGCATGATATTAGTTCGATGGGCTAGCAGTCTGCCTACTTAATGCGACCACAAGAAATCAACTACATGTACATAGTATAAGTAGCTGGTTGACTGATTGGCATTTACCACCATGCTGCACATGCGCAGTTTTGGCGACATTGAGAATCTGGAAAACAGCGCCAAAGCCAAGCAATCGTACCTCTGGGAAATGTCGATGCCACACTCAACATATTATAAATATGAGATTTTAATAACATCCGAAGATATCACCTCATCCAATTTCCCAGACTCTCAAGTTATAAACAGAACACTGTAGAAATATTTAACAAATACTGAGATCGTGAACGTGGAAATAATTCGTTCTATAAATACATGCACAATTGATGCGACAACTAAACATGATGGTGTAATTTGAAAAATACAGAATAACTGAAAATAGCATGACTTACACTTTCTGTACTGTGGGTGTTAAATCAAAAGTTTTTATTATCAATTAGGCTTCATAATTAAATTAAAGCTCGCGAGTTCATAAAATTTATATCACTATGTCAAAAAATCATCACTTTCTAGGGCTTTTTGTTTCCTGACTTTGTTGTTGAAAAAACGACTCGACAAAAACTTTTTTACAGCAAATGTGAGATATAAGCTTTGAGGCAAAAGTTGAAAATCTATTTCAAAAATTCACTTTTTTGAAACGTGAGACTAGCAAATTCCTACACTATATTTATAGCATATAGCGTCCTGGTTTTATAATCATATATTATATTATATTTAAGATATTATACAGAAATCGATATTACAGTGACGTTTGTGAAAATAATTCAAATCGTCAAAATACAATTATGAAACAGATTACCATATTTTCTTCCTGTAAAAGTGTAAATTTACAAAAAAGTTTACAAACAAGTTTACATTGTATACAAATAGTTACATGTTGAATTATATAAATGAAACATAAATACTTCTTTCATTAATGACCACCAATAGCCAGTCAGACAATTTACAGCAAATTCAATTCTTCATAAATTAAAAACAAAGGAGTTTCTAGTATTTCAATGAGAACTTGTAAATGACTTTTAAAGCATGGACGGTAATGGGTGGTTTGTTATACAAGTTGTTGCTGAAGATTGGAAGTCGTTCTACCTCGACCGACTAAATTTCATACTACTAAACGACCAATGTATATTTTTACACCCTGCTCATCGAAAAGACAAAATAGTACTGCTTTTTGTGATAATTACTTACTGAAACGTACTTCACAATGTACTAGTTCAGAATTCTATCACATTTCTGTAGTAACAATATTTGTCCGACATGTACTCTTTAAGTGTGTTCTTTTAGTTAACATTTAGTTAAATTTATTCATTTATATTTGTCCACCATCCTTTTCGGCAATTAAAAATCTGTCTTAAACGATGAACAGCCTTTCACTGTTGAGATGTTAAGCATGGTTGCAGTAAGTATCCGTTAACGCTCTCAAGCGTACTTTTCGGCAATTAAAAAGTGTCTTTATCCATGAAGTCTTTCAGTAATGAGATGTTCAGCTAAGCACGGTTGGGGTAGAGTATCCGTGATTTAAGGTATCATAGCTAATTTGTAAATTTTTGTTGATCTGTTTCTTGTAAATATCATTGTTGATCAATGTTGCTTTCTTCGGGCAATTCATCCAAATCTTTTCCCTTCTTTTTCCTCTTCTTCTTGGATTTCTGCATCAGAGAAGAAAAGATAAAAAACACTAACATAATTCTAAACCATTGTCACATGATGTTATGGATTTCTCATACAGTAGGATATAGACACAGGAATCACGAGTTACCTGATCTGGTAGAATGGCATCAATCAAATGAAATCAAAATGATGACGACGATGTATATTGTTGTTGTTGTTGTTGTTTTTGCTGTTGTTGTTGTTTACTTTATTTTAGACAGCTAAAAAGCTGTTTATTGGATCAAAACAAAGAAAGAGTAAACAACTAACCATACACAATTAAGCAAGGATACACGAGACAAACTTTACAACAATAAAGAACAAACAAAAAATGTAAATCCTGTACACAACTTAATTCAGAGAACAATTCTTACATAGCGTGATTTGTGTCATCATGACGTATTGTACATGACAAGATACAGTATCTCTTTCTACGAATATAGTAGTCAGAGATTGTTTTGATCAAAGCTAAAAAGGTGTAGTATATAATGCTGATAGTTTCTTTGCATCTTTCAATGTTCAGATGTCATTGATCTGTGACAAGCATTGGTAAGTGATGCGTCCTGGCGTGATAATCGTGGTACATGACAGGCCATTACCAAATTGAAAGACTATCTTTAATACCCTGTATATTCAATATCGGATGCTTGTCTATCATGTTCCTGAATTCACTGTGTCTTACCTTATGTTTCTTATCGCCATGGCTACCACTTGTGATGCCGTCATTTGCTGTTGCCACCACAGTTTCTTGGTCTCGGTCGTCAGTTTCATTTACTACGCTGAAGGTTGTACCTCCGGTGACGTCATTAAGTGGCCCTTCAGTTGCATTCGCATCGTTGTTGTCACGTGCCGCCATGACGTCATCGCCTTCAGTTTCTCGAACAGCTGACTCTCCACGACTATCTGCTCTGCCTTCATCGTTGTCACGTGATTTTGAAGAATGTTTCTTCTTCCTCTTCTTCTTCTTCGGCTTTTCTCCAGAACCTGACATTCGCTCATTCGCGGCCTCTGCCTCCATGTCACGCGATTCAGATTTGTCTTCGTTTTCGCCATCACGTTGTCTCGTTTTGGTCTCGTCTTTGCTGTCACGTGATTTCGATCTATGTTTCGTCCTTTTTCCATCGGACGCGTCTATTTTCTCTGAGTCTGACTTGTGTTTTGATTTGGCGCGATTTTCATCTTCCACGTCACTACTTGACTCAGAAGAAGAACTCGACGATTCACGTTTTTTCTTTTTCTTCTTTTTCTTTTTGATTTCTTCATCGCTACTTGAGTCTGATGAAGAGCTGGATGAGCTACTTCTCTTGTCTTTCTTCTTCTTCTTTTTCTTGGATTTCTTTTTGCGTGACCGACTTTGTCGCTTATCATCTTTGGTTGATGGCATTTCTTTCATCTCTATGTCGTCATCGCCTCCCCTGTTAAGGTGAGAAGACTCCCCAATGTCATCGTTGGCTGTTGCTTCAGGACGAGAAGTTCCAGCATCGTCTGCGGGAGAGGCTGATCTTTTGCTGTGTTCGGATTTCTCGCCCTCTTCCGAGTCTGTTTTATCGCCTCGATGTTTGCTTACTAGAACATCAGCGTCGTTACCCCGATGTTGTTTCGCATTGTCTCTGTTCAGTGTCAACGTTTCACGTTCAGAGGGACGTGTTTCATGTGAAGTCTTGATCGCATCTCGCGCAACTTTGTTTTTCTGCACGGTGGCGTACTCGACCTCGACATGGTCACGAACACCACGTTCACCCTGAGGATCAGTATGTTCAGCCACTTTTCTACCGCTTCTCCTGTTTGACTCGCGTTCGTCTTCAAAATGCGCATGCTTCTCCTGCCCGGCGTCCCGGTCTGTGCGGGCGTCTCTCCTACCAGTTGTTGGGCGCTCCTTTCTGTCTACATTATAGTCCCTGCTACCTTTACCGTCAGATCGGTAAACTCCACGATCACGTCTGTTGCCATGGCGATCTGATGAACTTCTGTGACCAGGTCTACGATTTCTATCATCATCGGAGTGTTGTCTGTGGGCTTTGTGGTCACGTCTGTATCGGCCGTGTCTTTCCTGATCGTGACGGTCATTTTCTGCATAATGACCGTGAGAGTCTGAAATGCGATTGGCTGAGTACCGTTGATCGTGACGCCTTCGGTCAGAGTAATCGGAGAAATCGTCACTGTAAGGTGTTCGGCGCGAATCTTCGTCGTAGCTGTCACTGTATCGTTTGTGATAGGATTCGTCGTCGTAGTCGTCACTATATCGCCGTGATTCGTCGTCGTCGTCACTGTATAGTCGTCGTCTGTCGCCATCGTCGCTGTATCGTCGTCGTTCATCGTATCGCCGCGGATCATCGTATTCGTCGCTGTATTGTCTTCGATCGTCGTATTCGTCGCTGTATCGTCTTCGATCGGAGTAATAATCATCATCGTCGCTATAACTTTCTGTGTAAGAGTCTTCGTCGTAATCGTCGCTGTAACGCCGTCTGTGAGATCCATCGTCATACTCTCCGCTGTTTCTTCTTCGTCTTGAATTGTCTTCGTCGTCACTGTAAGGCCTTCGATAGCCCTCATCGTCGTAGCTGTCGCTTTGACGTCTTCCACCACGTTTATCCTCATAGCTATCAGCGTAACTCACATCGCCCGACCCGTTGCTGACATCGTCGTCAGAAAATCTACCGGACGTCTCACGATCATCTACCTTTCTGTCGTCAACGCGCCTGTCGTCTTTATCAATCTCTTCTTCGCCTTGTTTCCCAGCAACTGTTGCCTCTGTCGGTATAAATGCCTTGGCGGGCGTGTCTTCAACATTTTGCGGCACGACGACGTTCCTGTTATGCAGCCTGCGTTTTGCTTTCGCTGACTTGTCGGACTTCTCGTCGTTGTATTCGTAACCCTCTGTGTGATGCGGGTAGAAAGTTCTTGGCTGCTGAGGGCCAACCGTATCGGCAGCCTTGCTGTACAGAAAGGTGTCCTTGTTAGCCTTGCCCGGCTTGTCTAAGTTATTCAGCACCGCAGAATCGCCTGTGTTGGCGCTGTGACTGTCGATTCTCTCAGGATCGACTCTGACAACAGTGACTTCATCTTCTTCAACTGTTAACAAAAAAGTCGTGAGAGACGAATCCATTTATTTAAATTAACACTAACGATTGTGGGTAATTTTTGGAGACACTGGTTTTGGTTGAAATCTGAACTTATATTTTTTCTACGGTTATATCAAAATATGTAACCTTACGTTACGTAAACGTCCCTGAGAGGAAACGGATCGAATTCGACAATGATTGAAAAGAACAGCAAAGAAACTTGCGAGTCAAACGGGTTTCAGTTTTATTGATACCAACGTGATCATTGTAATAGTCAGGCCGATATATTTGAAAGTGTCTTTATTTCCAGCCTGGAATTCAGAATGACAAAATGGCATGAACACATCGGTTTGCAACATACAAAGCTTTTTTGTTGCACTGTCAAAGTGTCGAAATGGCAACCGTTCAGTTCGTTAACAAACGCAAGGCTGTATGCGCGTGAGTTTCAAAATGTAAACTTTGGCATATGAATCTTAGTTAGGGCTAGCAACATTGTACATTGTAGACTTCGCATTGTATACAATGCATTGTGTTGACAAGGCTGGAATACTTTGTATTTAAACATACTCTGGGAAATAGAAGAATGAAAAGCAAGAAACTACAGGCAGATTTCAGTACATGCCTGTAACAGGGCCTGGGCCAGTACCTGTAACAGTCCCTAAGAAATGACCTCTGTTACAGGACCTGTAAAAGTGGTCAGGTATCAGGTGTGTATGAACAGGTCTGTAACAGGCATGGTGTTAAAGGAATGTATACAGTGGTGTAACTTCTGAGTGTATCCAGTGCTGCGACCACATGACTGAAATACTAGGAAAAGAAAGAAGAAAGAAGAAGAAAGAAAGAAGAAAGAATCAACACGTCAGGCATCGACACTTTTGCATGTTACATAAAATACTGGTGGGTAACAATGCCTGCCTACCTTTCTTGGCTGAAGTACATTTGCAAACTTTGGCGCATTTCATCACTATGATAACGATGACAATAACGAGCAGAACAAAAGCCATGACGGATAAGCCAATAACCAGGGCTTGCCAGTCTGGATGCTTCTCCTCTGCGGAAGAAAATAATATGCAAGGCGGAGATCAATAAAGGTTTAAAAATCGTTTTGAGAGATTTCGTCATTACTACACGTACATTTTGTCTTCGGGGTATCTGTGTATCTGAAACATCTAAACACTACCAGATTTATCTGAGACGGATAACACGTGTCGTATCGGTGAACACAATAGCAAAAAGATGCATTTTTTCTTCCAATGTGACCCCGCCGATCACGTCTCAAATGACTACATGTCAATAACAGATAATTATAACAAAGACATTACATCCTATTTTTCTGGATCATTGCACATGCGCAGTATTCATTCCTACAGTATTTAAGCCATGATTCGGCTGAAAAATCGAAAATTGTGTCGGGGAGTGAAACGCTAAGATATATTAAAAGTGCGTTGTTAAGAATCAATCGGCCAAACACAGCACTCGCAAAAACCTTTCACTTACCTATGACGTTTAAGGGACCAATCGTGCACTCTTTTGGCTGCGCGAAAGTCACGTGATCCGACGAACACGTGAAAGTAGCTCCTTGGAGGTCAGAGGTCAACACTAGTTGTAGCGATACTGAAACGGACTGGTGGCCATAGACTGTGAAATCAGGCACGAGTTGATCATTGTCATGTTGCCATACCAATGTTGGCATGGGGTCCCCACCACGTGATGTGCATGTTATTGTCACATTGCTGCCAGTTTGCAATTCATCTTCGGATGGACCGCTGCATGCTGGGTAGTCCAAACCTGGAGGCTTGGCATCTACAGGTGGCAATACAAATGAGAGTCTAGTAACACACGAGTTAGTGTCTCAACAAAAACACATTAAAGCGAAAACGGAGTCAGCGTGGACTCTCTGTTGTGTCGCGCGACAAAATAAACGCAGCCACTGACGTTTTTTACAGACAAAACATACAGACAATGTAGCAAATGTCATGAAATCTTTTCTATTGAAAAGGCGTGCTAGCGTTACCAGGACTTACTTTTTTGAACGTGTTGATTTCGTCATGGATGTGTAAGACAAATATATCCATGTCTTGAACAAAATAATTGAAAAAAATCTAAATTTCAATACTATCGATGATTTTATCAACCTCACAAACTGAACCAAGGGTTTTCTGTCTTTAGCTGACGCTAAAAGGATAGCGTCAATGGAAAAACACACTACGGACCCGACACTGGTACGGATAGTCCCTGGGGGTAGAGGTGTCGATCAAACAGTCGACGGTGAGCTCGCTGTCGTCGGAATTTCGTCTGGACGTTTGTAATAGACGCCGTACGGTGATGAAGGTGGCATCAAATAATATAGATAAGGTGTATAATACAGTGGCATTTCGATGGCAGCAGTCTATATTGAGCCACTTGATGCGATGTTTGTTCGGTTGATACTTCGCCCAGTTAAAGCGATGAAATTCGTTTCTTCGCTTTGATAAAGTGTGTATGTGCGATGTATGATAGTGAGCATGCGTGCGTGAGTGCTTCACGAACTCTACAACGTGTTGAGCGGTCTCAGTCAGAAAAATGTAACAACTGAACCACTCTTTTTTGGGAGTGGAGATTTAGCCGAGCGGTTCTGTCTGTGGCCTCTCAGCTAGGCGACTGATGCCGTATGTTGTGGGTTCGAATCCGATTGAAAACTAGCCGTATTTCCCCGTTTCACTGAAGCTACCACCTCGATTGAAGTTTGCGTAGATGCAGACGCAGGAAACGAGATACCGCGCCGTTCAAGCTCTTTATGTACACAATCTACCGTATTTTTGGTTTTATTCTCAACTGGCCATGAAGAACATTTTGTAACAATAAGAATACAAATTGAATCTTTTGTTTGATTTGTGGGATTTATTGAATAGGCGGTGTGCATTTGATGACATTTAGTTTGGGTGTTCTGTCTGAAAAAACGTCTGTGGCTGCGTTTATTTTGTTGCCCGACACAACAGAGAGTCCACGCTGACTCCGTTTTCGCTGTAAAAGCACATTAGATGATTTTGTATGCGGTTGATGGTGTCCTTGACTTTCATCACTGTTCACTTATTTGGAAAACTGGTTTCCTTTTCATGGTCAAAATCTCATCTCGGATTTGTTTTGATTCACGGTTCAGAAAGAAAACGTGAACAAGCGTAAATGAATCTTATAATTTGTTTTCTATGAGCCAAGCTAATTAAAGGGATAGTCGGAACTGCGCTCAAAGGTCGTATGGGACCCATACAACTGGCAATAATGTATCCAAGGCACAATGGTGATTGATGACAGTTAAAACATGTCTGTCATAATCTATCATCGTATAATTTATATGTTGCTGCTATGATGATGGCGTGCATCTTGATATCGTGCACGAGATACATTGTTTGTAAACAAGAAACTCGCACAGGCGCAGTTCCGACGACTATATCCCTTTAACATAATATATGACTGTGAATGGCCAATGGTCGCCCCTCCCCCTCTCTCTCCTCTTATTCTCTCTGATTGTACTATTTTATAATGTTTTCATGTGTGTCTAATGTTTAAGAATTATCTTCTGTAAACATCTAAATTTGACTGGCAATTTTAGGATTTTATCTACCGAATCGCATTGACGCCAGGGTTTATTGGTTGTTTATGACGTACCTCGTAACGTCAGTTGCACCGGAAGCGATGATTTTGATTGACTTCCGGTTGACTGGCATTTGTAGACCCCGGCGTCATTTTTCATCGCCGGTCGTATATTCAAGAAATACTCTCCTCTATCTTCATTTCCAGTTATGGAGAATCTATCACAAAGTATAAATGAAAAGAAATGACTAAAACCCTGTCAAGCCGACTTTGAAAGCTAAACTATCACAAGAATAATGGCTTGCACCATTAGGACAACTTGAATGATCAAGTGTCTTTGATTGATGTATCAATATTGTTGTTTTTGACTTTATGTAGCATGCAAGTACAGTTGTATACTTTAAGAAATGGTGAGACCCCCCAAAATAAGTAGGTGGAAACTTGTCCCGTTGGTAGTGGTGCCTGCCACTGGCTTTCAACGAATGAGAAAGATAGGTGGATATTGGGAGTTTGGAGTGTGAAACCTGTTAGAGATCTAAAAAGACATAATGCTACTATGATAATGTACCAAGGCAGGCTAAATATCAATTTGCAACATTCAAAATGAGTCGTCATAAATTTACATACTTAAACATCGCTCAATGATATATTTTGCATCAATGAATACCCTTACAGACCTATGTTGCGCTTCATACATTAATTATGTCAAAGTGACATACCTGTTGCTATAACCTTCTTCAACATCACGATCAGTGCTTATCAAAATGTCGTCTTGGTACCATAGCAACTGAGAGTTTACTTCCTTGTTGACGATGGCGCATTTGATTTCCACGCTGTAACCTTCACGTGACACTCGATCAGCTGGCACCATGTACAGATGTGGGGTCGTGGCTGAGAAAAAAATGACATACTCAGATATGATGCATCTCAACGTCAATGCGTCCAACTATTAATTGGATTCTAATAGAAAATACACGCATATCAGGACAAACCACAACACAATGCCACCCCACGAACATGACATTGTTTTGAAATCCAGTCTTGTATTTCTGTTCGATCTACATTCATTCAAAATTACCAATCGGGCGAGGACATGCCACCGGAATGAATGCCTTGATATTGAAAGCTTTCCCAAAACTTACCCGACTTTCAGTGTATTTCAAACTAACCGTGATCGTTGTATCACAACCACAGTATTAATATTAATATTACAGAACATGACGTTCTGCTCACAGGTTTAATTGCAGTGGGCCTGCAGAATTATATACGCACAGGGCAACATTGTACTGACAACTGTCGGTTTTATTCTTGGACTTTTCCGAATCAACCTTTTATTTCGCAAATCAATCAATCAATCAATCAACCAATCAATTAATTAGTCAGTGCTTTGTTGATGCGTTAGTTCCACCAGTAAAATCTTTGACCTCCAGCCTGACCCGACAGAAGATAAGAGGCGTGACTGTCTGAGGTCAAAATAGCAAACAGCACACCGATTCAAGACTACTTAAAGATGTAAAATCTTACTATCAACGTGGAGATACGCCGACTCAGATCGACCCTCCACACTTCGCTTTCGTCTTCTTCTTGTCGACTTGACCATACCACACTGATAGTACCCTGCGTCCTCAGCTTGGATGTCGTTTATAAGCAAATTGTATTCTTTGTTGGTACGATCGCCCGTTACCAGGTATCGGCTGTTGCCATTGGTTACTGTCGTGTCGCTAGTGATCGCCACTTCATCCTTGTACCAAACGACACTTCCGATTTTCCGGCCAATCTGACATTCCAGAGTTACTGTACCGTATGGAAAGACTGTGGCGCTTTTTGGAGACGTTTTGATCCATTCTAGTGTGACAATCAAAGAGAAAATCACAAATGTAAAATTGTAACGTCGAAAACTCATAATATGGCTTTGATAAGACAGTCACTGTGCAAGGGCCTAGAAATATCAATTTTGCCTGCCTTTATTGCAATGACAGCGAAACTAAAATATGAAAAAAACAATGCTGTTGTAGATTTGTTCATATAATGTGGAATATGGCTACTCTCTTAACCCTTTCGATAGTTTTCATCTTAAAAGTGAAAATAGGTCGTTGGCAAGACTGAATATTAGTGGACACACCGTTTATCGCGAATTAAAAGGAATTTTCAGAGGGTTCTAAAAGAGTGATCATATGAGTAGATTCCCTACTAACAATTAAAACGAAACGTCCATGTGCACTAATCTTCAGTCGTGCCAGGCTTTTGTGTATTTTTATTCAAATGTGGTCTTTCAGTGAACATTCACTTTATGGATCATAATATGCATTACTTTCACGATTTGTAGTATCCAAGCAACGAGCTGTAATTACACTTACACAAAAAGGCATTTGGCAACCAGGACACTACTCATACAACTGACATTCGTCAAAGCCATGATAGAGACTGTGTACATGCGCATTCAAAACAACGACAAAGAAGAAGAACGATAAAATGACTTTCAACTTTATCGATGATGGTTTTCAAACACTGGTAAATCCGAATGGGGTCGGAGCGAAGTCAATAGATCACATTTTAGCAACTTACAGTTGGCAAAATGTATGCAGTGCACAACAATCGTTGAGAAAAATAGTACGGAGAGCAAACGAAAGTCTTCTATCTCGTATTTATTGTTATCCTTCACTGGTTTTGTAGTCACCTACCTATTTTCAATGGACCCACGTGACACGTTTTTGGTTCACTAAATGTGGCATGGCTAGCAGTGCACGTGTAGGTCACACCGCCCTCGTTCTCGCTGACAGAAAGTTGAAATCCAACTTTGACCCCGGTCGGTGATTCCATGTTCATTTGTTGTATTGGTTGCTCGTCTTTACTCCACTGTAGACCTGGCAGCGATCCAACGCCTTGGAACTCGCAAGTAAAGAGTACAGTATCACCAAGATACATGGTGTCGTTTCTCGTTTCTATTTGGCAAACTGGGGAGTCGTCTGATGGTGGTTCGGTGGCTGAAAAATCAAATAGTGTAGCCTAGATTACCTATAAATTCCTAGCATGTGAAGATAAGCTTGTTGACTTTCATACTTCAATGCTTATTTTTCAGAACGAACAAGACAACAGATCATAATCTGCACAGACAGTGCTCTACCTAGACATAGATATCGATGACGTTAAAAAAGTCGTTTGATGCAAAATAGGGAAATGACAGCTTCATGATGAAAGAAGGCGTTTTTACGTGAAAAATGACATAAAACAACAGTAGTTCTTTATGTAAATCTGCCTTGAGTTAAATCCCGATCGAACTTTATGGTGAGAACTAGATAATGAATTGTCCTTATAGCCATCTCACCTGTGATCATGACTGTCAACTCAGCCGTTGACGACCACACCTCTTCCTGCACTCCCTCTTCGGTCAAATGACATGAATACTGACCAGCATCGCTGTACTGTAAGTTTCGGATTTCCAGGATGTACTCTCCGTTGACTTGATCGCCGATAATTGAATATCTAAGTTTAATAGAGTAATGCAAAATTAAACATAAATGATTCAACTGACTGTTGCGGTAAAGCGACGCCAGTATTTTCCTCGTTAACAAGTGACAACTCATGGAGGGAACACGAGTGACTAGTAGCAGAGTTTGACATACTTCTAGGTCTCCTTCAAGAGTAAAGTGATCTCACCCATCAAACAATGCTCTTCTCTTGGCATAACTTTTATTTGCTTAACAACCCTCTTGACTCCTGAATGTTTGTTCTCCAATAATTGTAGCCCTGGTGGCTATAATTATTGCAGCTACCAGCGACTCATACCTGTCTGAGAATGTCGTCTCCACACTTGTGTCTGAGCTGATCTTCACACGGTTCCCTTGTTGGCTTTGATACCATTCTAGATGCCCAACTTTGTCTTGTGTCACGCACTGCAATGTAATGCTCTCTCCTGGTCTTCCAACACGTGACGTCGGTGATCGTGATATTGTTTGCTCTGGCGACAAAATTCATAGAAGATGACTTTTTCCTGTTGAAATCATTTTTGTCACAAATGTCGAAGTGATTAATTACCCCAGGAAGCCAGGCGTTGAGTTAGACTCAGGTTTAAGTCATAATATCAGTGTAAAACTGACATAGATTTTTCATTCTTGATCTATATATCGAAAGTTGAAAGATTTTTTTTGAATGGATTGCAGTTACAATAACTGTTGTTATTAATATCATCCCCACCACCACTCCTATCATCATATCCAAGATCTCCACTACCATCTCCAACATCTCATCATCATCATCATCAGCATCATCATCATCATCATCATCATCATTATCATCATCTTCATCATCATCATCATCATTTACATGCAAAACTGAACAACAACTTACTGCGAATAACACTGACAATGGCAGGACTGGACACCAAGTAACTTGAACTTCCAGCTGCAGTAACCGTACATGTGTACGTGCCTGCTTCTTCTGACGTCACACTCTTTATAATTAAGTTATATTCCACGCCAACATTGGTTGGCGCCTCTACTTGATAAATGTTACCAGAGACGCCACTGTTCAGAATGTAATCACTGTTTAAAGGTTCGCCATCTTTTTGCCAAATGACAACACCTTCCTTGTCACTGACAGAGCACTGTAAGGTGTGATCGTCGTCTTCCAGGACACTGGCACTTGACGGTTCGACCAAGAATGATTGCTGAATAGAGTCTGCAAGCAAAAATCAGTCTGTAATAAGATGTATCTTTTGAATGTGGCAGTGACCATGAAAGACTTTTAATACTTTCAGTAATCGCAGTATACCAATTACAACATTTTGGACTGTTAGGTAAGAGTGAACTTGAACACAAATTTAGGTGATGCTAGTATTCTTCATCGGGATGGGTTGTCAGCGTCACAATTATTATACATATACAAAATACGAGATCAAACATTTTCGATACCGGACCTTTTGAAAATGCTGTACAAATCCCTAAAATGGATCTTAAATATAAAGCAAGAACACTACAGGCAGATTTTAATACATGCCTGTAACAGGTCGGATCAGTACCTGTAACAGTCCCTAAGAAATAACCTCTGTTACAGGACCCGTAAAATTGGTCAGATATCAGGGGTGTATGAACAGGTCTGTATCAGGCCTGGTATTACAGGAATGTATACAGTGATGCAATTTCTGAGTGTATCCAGTGCTGTGACCACATGACTGAAATACTGGTGTACAAACAGTGGTGCGTCAGTGTTGAATTTACAGGGCCTGTTACAGGGTCTGAAAATTTGTCAGATTTCAGGGGTGTATATTTTCAGGAAAACAGGCTAATTGTGTTGACAAAAATGAATTCAGGCATAGTTGTGTGCACATTAAAAATTGTTGACCCTGTTACAGGTCTGTATTCACATTGCGGTGTACAGTCCTGTAAATACAGTGTTGAGAGAGGCGGAAATTTCAGGCCCTGTCACATCACTTTGTCCACATCATTGTACACACTCCTGTCCCCACAGCCCTGGATACAGACCTGCACATCAGCCCCTGTCAGAGCAATGGGACGTCTTTGCTGACACAAACCTGTGCCACAGGGTTGTGTCAGGGTCTGTACAGGGCCTATCACAGGAACAATTATATTTTTTGCTGTGCATAGGCGCCTACTTTTTCTTTGTGCTTTAACCCTTTCACCCCCAGTTCCCTGTGTACAGGTCCAACTTTACCATAGAAAACAATGGATTTGGGACAAACCATGGTGGTGAAAGGGTTTAAAGAGTGGATGGTATGATTCAAACTTATTAATTCCAGCATAACATTCCATGCTGTATAAGGGTCACCGTTTGTTTTGTTGTGGAGTATTTTTCGCAAAGACCTTGAGGCGAAGAGAACATACCGAATAAGCCTAATTGATTCATTAATTATTTCAATCAAAAAAATATCATAACTTACCTATGACCGTCAACTCAGCCGGTGACGACCACACCTGTCCCTGTACGCCCTCTTCGGTCAAATGACATGAATACTGACCAGCGTCGCTGTACTGTAAGTTGCGTATCTCTAGGATGTACTCACCGTTGGCTTGATTACCGACGATTGAATATCTAAGTTTGATAACACAAAAAAAATTAACTTGAATGTATTTTATGCAGGTACGACTTCGTTGAGGCAAACACTGTCAGCTACAGTTGACTTGTCCATTTTTCGATATTTTGGACTGACGCTAGAAAGATTCACTTCATGACAAACTGACTTTTTACTCGACCATGGCATTCTACCATTGGCACTGACCTGTCTGAGAATGCTGTTTCCACATCTGTGTCTGTGCTGATCTTCTCAAGACTTTGTTGATTGTCTTGACTTCTGTACCATTCCAGATATCCAACTTTGTGTCTTGTCTCGCACTGTAAGGTAATGTTGTCTCCCGGTTTTCCAGCTCGTGACGTCGGTGATTGGGAGATAGTTTGCTCTGGTAATGAAATGCAATGAGCGTTATTTTTCCTCATAAATGTTTGGCATCATATATTTGCCTTTATGTCATGTACACTGGCAATGCGACACGTCAAAATGTAATTTTGAAATTCAAAGAATTAGGCGCAAGTTTGAGCACGGTTGTAACTGTCTGTACAGAACTACATTAGACTTCTCCACTACCATCACCACCACCATCATCATCATCATCATCATCATCATCATTAACATCATCATCATGATCGTCATGATCATCATCATCATCATCACCACCACCACCACTACCAGCACTAACACCACAGCCACCACAACAACAGCAACGACAAGAACAAGGTCAACTGCATCAAAGCTCTCAAACGTTTCAGCTAGACGCATGCAAACAAAGTTGAGCAAGAACTTACCTTGAATAACAATGACAGTTGCTGCCCTCGACATCAAGTAACTTGAACTTCCAGCTGCAGTAACCGTACATGTGTACGTGCCTGCTTCTTCTGACGTCACACTCTTTATAATTAAGTTATATTCCACGCCAACATTGGTTGTCGCCTCTACTTCATAAATGTTACTAGAGACGCCACTGTTCAGAATGTAATCACTGTTTAAAGGTTCGCCATCTTTTTGCCAAATGACAACACCTTCCTTGTCACTGACAGAGCACTCTAAGGTGTGGTTGCTGCCTTCTAAGAGAATCACATTGCCTGGTTCAACCAAGAATGATTGTAAACTTGAAGCTGAAAGCATAAAAGAAAACCCTATAAGATAGAATGCCTACGCGAACAGACATTCAGACATTTTTACAATTCTTCTCTGATCTACTACTTTAGGGATTCATTTTAAAGGTCTTGATATAAGAAAAAAATTCACCGTCTTTAATAGTTTTTCCAAAATCGAAAAATATTATTTTTCACCATAGAGTTAACACAGGGATGGCGGCCATTTTGAATTTCCAATATCGGTCAATTTTTGGTATTCGTTCCTCTAGTATCAAAATTTGCACGTGTCCCCTCCCCCGATTTTTATTGTTGATTCTTGAAAGAGAATGCTGGAAAGAGTCCTTGAGGAAAATTTGAGCAAATTTTAAGTTTAAGTCTTTCACTTTCGAGGTGCATACTACCTTAAGTTCAGCGGTCGTAGACCGCTTCACGGTAAGGTAGAATATCCACGGAGACAATCATTCGAACTCTCGTTTTTTTTTTTTACAATTTATTTTTGGTTGACCACTTATTTCATTTTGAAGCTATTGATGCAGTGGAATTTTCCACTTCTTACTTTTCGTGAAAGTCAAAAAGATATTTTTCCACAAAGATTTAACACAGTGTTGGCGGCCATTTTGAATTTGACTGGAAGTATCGGTAAATGTTAAATAATTGTTTCTCTAGTACACTATACTTCGGATTCGCACTTGTACCCCGACAATATGCACACTTAAAATATGACTTAGTAAAGAAAAGTCTTTCAATTAGACATTTAAAGAATGGCTAAAGTTTTATTTAGGATAGTTTTAAGCAATATTTTTGCAAATTTGAGTCGCGCACTATATTAATGGCAAATGTTATTCCATCTTCGCTTTCAGTATTTCTTGTTCTACTCTCACAACTGTTTTTGAAATGCCTAACATCGAATGCATAACATCCCATTGTATTGTCCATAATAAATTTAAGACCTGATAAGAATACACTATTCAACAATAACACATCATACAATTTCAATGCATCTTGTTGGCAAAGCTAACGATTCACACTTCAACTTTGTCTTAGCAGAAATTAAGGATTGCATTAGTCTGAAGAACGACACTACGATGTAAATCTGTTCAAGGGTTACAGATACTGCGCATTGAAGTAAGTACACACTGACAAGAAATTCCTGTATGCGAAGTATACACTGAAGTTTAGATGAGTTGAAAATGATGCCTATCGCAGTGCCGCAGTCAGTCGCTGAAAGGTGCAGCCATTCAGTGTTAAACGTTCGCTATACGGTTGCATACCTCTTTGACAAAGACTTCTTCCTCACACCTCAGCATATCAAGAGCACTGTCTGTAATTTTTTGAATCTTCAAAATATAATGATTACTGAACTTACCATTTACTGTCAGCCTCACCACACTGGACTCGATTCGGGGATTATTATCAGCTTCAGTGACCACGCATTGATATAGCCCAGAATCCTCCGCGACGACTTGCTCGATTTGCAAGTTGTACTGTAGCTGTGACTGTCCTACGACTATACTGTACCTGTTGTCATTGGCGACAACACGTTCGTCTGCGCTGACGGGGTTGCTGTCGATGAACCAAATCAATGTACCTACTTTGTTGGCGACTGCGCATTCGAACGTAACGTTGAATCCAACAGTGGTTGTAATAGAAGTAGGTGTCTTTATGAACGTCTGCAATTCTGTGTATACTGAAATATGCATAAAATATTTTAATTGAATATATATATATATATATATATATATATATATATATATATATATATATATATATATATATAAGTATACAGATGTCCTCGTGGGAACTTACAGTGCTCGATGCTAAAGCAGAGCGTTATAAATAATAATACAAAATTACTTCATGCACAGAGTAATGATATCTGTTACTTAAGTTTCATGAATCCTACAATCATCAGAAAGAAGAAGTGAAAGAATTCTTTGCTTGACAGTCTTATATATGTATTCTTGGGACGTATCATTCTATCTGTAGGTGGTGTTAAAATTCGATAAATAAATTTTGTTTTGGTGGAGACATTTTGAAACCAACTCCGAGCGTTTGTTTAACAGCGTAGAATTGTCAGCATTGATAATGTGCAGCTTTTCTGATACACATAGATTATATCGCTTGTTTATGTTAGAGTAACTTGATGCTTTGTCATTAATAATTAACCACGAAATGTCAAAGACCTGGTTCTTTTGTTTCAAGGACCAGACTTGGAAAGCTCCGTGCAGTGCCGATACCTTTCATAACGGAATGATTGCATGTGATTAGCGAAGCGCGTCTTGAAGGTGTTATCAGTGAGTCCGATGTAGACCTTCTCCGTGTTGTCCCCCGTTGATACCATTCAACAAACATCGACCCACTCAGACACACACTGATACACACACAACCATATACGATACACATACATACATACATACATACATACATACATACATACATACATACACACATACATACATACATACATACATACATACATACATACATACATACATACATACATACATACATACATACATACATACATACATACATACATACATACATACATACTCATGTGTAGACAGAATTGATGCACTGCTTACCAATTGTCAGCTGAGCGGCGTCTGGAATAACCTGGCCATGGTTGTCTGACTTCGTCAACAGACATCGGTACGTACCCTGGTCTGAAGCTGTTAAATTGTGTATCTTTAGGCTGTACTCGTCACTGTCGCCATCACCACCAACAATTTCATATCTGGAAATGAAACAGGTTTGAAAACACCAACCGGGCCTCAGTACTCGTGCTGAGTAAAGAGAACTTACAAGTAAATCACTGCTACACCGAAGACGTCATTATTTCCTGGGGTGGGGGTGGGGGGGTGGGGATGGGGGTTGGAGGAATTTCAGGGAAACTCCGAAATTTCGAGTGACCCCTGCCAACGATGATGAATTTGAGTAATCACCCTCTCTAACCCAAACATTTTGACTGACCCCCCCCCCCACTTAGAAAAGTTAAATACCAATACACTAATACATGTATTTGTAAAATGACAAAAATTCACCAATAGTCGGAAGACCTTTCAAATACTGATATACCCTGTCGGCCCCTGCTAGATTATCATCGGTTATCTCATGACGGTTGAACAAGGTGAAACCAACAAAATGAAATTCAAAGGACAACAAAATACAGATATAAAAGATACGCTATAACCAGTATCAAACCATATAGCATTGTTTAATTTTGCTGGGTATCATGACAGGGTTTTCACCAGAATATCTGACTGGGCGGAATTTGAAAGTACAGTGGGGAAAACACGCAAGAGGCTGAAGGGAAAAGTGTCAAAGGGGGTGTCCCTTATCTTACGTGGACAGTTTTGAGAAATTGATATGTGCAATGGTGCAGTCTGGTGCAATCTCAGAGGTGTTTTAATTTGTTTGTTTTTTGTACTTTTAAATTTGTAAAACTGTTAGAACACATCATAGGAGGAGAGCACGAGAGCGGGGCCCCCTCTCAAAATCGAAAATTTTGAGAAATTGATGTGTGCAATGGTGCTATCTGAGGGGTGTTTCAATTTGTTTCGCACTCGGTAAAATTGTTTGAAAATGACATTGAACACTGATGTTTTTTTTTACATTTTTTTGCATGATCATTGTTACATGTTTGAGTCACAATATTCAACAGCCAAACAATGACGATACCTCATTTTTTGGTATTTACAAACACATGTTTCTGTGATAATAAAGGATGAATTCAAAAAAGTTCAGTTTTGTCCTACATCCTGTGAAAAATTTTTAGTGTTTAATGTGTACAATGGAGCAGTTTCCTGAAATCTGAGAGATGTCTTCAATTAATTTTTTCCTACTAAAATTGTTAGACCACCCCAAGAGAGGGGGGGGAGCAGTCGCATCGAAAATTTTGAGAAATTGAAGTGTGTGATGGTGCCATCTGAGAGGTGTTTCAATTTATTTAGACCAAAAAATTGAGTGACCCCCTTCTTCCTCTTCACATTTTGAGCAATCCCTCTTGAAGTTTTCAATTTTTGAGTGACCCCCTCACATTCCTCCGACCCCCAGGCCGTAAATAATGACGTTTCTCTTAGACATGACTTGAAATCGTTATACTCACCGATCGTCTGCAGCTAGAATGCGATCGTCTTTAGATATCACCCGATCGTCATTGTGTAACCATAGCAAATGACCTGTTTTGTTGACAGCGACACAAGAAAGAGTCACCGTTCCACCGATTGGTGCAACAGTGTCGTCTGGGCTGGTGATAATACTCTGTTGCTGACCTATGAAATAACCGCGTATTAGAAATTAAAATGGATTCGTTCTTTGCAATTCCCATTGTTCATTGTAAGGGTGACCAACCCACAGTATAAGCAATGTCATACATTTTAATTCGTCCCAGATCATCTTTTTTTGGGCCGCTGGCGTCAAACTTAAAAATTGCTATAGTAACCAGCGACGGCGAACTTGAAATACTATCGTTGTAAAATCAAGCAAGGCTTACATTTACTGTGCGTTTACTTTGTTACGTATATTTTACATGACGACTTGTACATTTCAGGTATGACTCAAAGAAAAGTCTTTCAATTATACGGCGCATTCTACACAATACCGTTTGATCAAATTTGCCTCGACTCGATGCAGCTTTAAGCCATTCTCTTTTAAAATAAAGTATAAAGACAGGGCTACCATGCAAAATTTTGCTTCTAAAGAAACAAACTACCACAAATTTACCAATATTAGAAATTCTATATTGCTGTTATCCTAATGTGGAAAAATCAATTATGTTTTTCTTCGAAATACAGGGAGGGAAAAGATAAGCCGAATGCAAACAAAGCAGTGTTCAAATTTAGGGTCTTAATAATATGATATATATATATATATATATATATATATATATATATATATATATATATATATATATATATATATATATATATGTCGGAATGAATAGTCAACACATTGCAGGGATTATGACTGAAAACATTTTATATAGAAGTCTTACTAGAATACAATATTCGCTTTTCATCGACTACAAAATCACTCAGCAACAAAAACTATTTGCCCTCACCGATTTCAATTCTTAACATTCATTAGAAAACGCCATTTACCTGTACATGATGACATCAATGACGTCAGCAGAATCGAGAATAGGATCAGTGAAAACATTGAGGTAGAGTAGGGACTCTAGATAAAACTCGTCAAGGCTGCAAATTATTAAAATAAAAATATATTTTTAGTGATATTCATTCTGGCAAAAAAATACATTCATTTTCAATCGATCAGTTTGGACTGTATAGTAATTTAAATATCGAGGGTTTCGTGTCATTCCCAAGTAATTTAATATTTCTTTTCGAGCAAACTCGTACAGTAATGTGTCAACGTTGCAGGTACGTTTGGGCATGCTGTTCGCTTTAAAAAAATGAAGTCTACCAATAACTATGATAATCTTTTCATGTATTATTATCAATCCAGACAGCATGTGTATTTTCTTCCTCTAAAATACATCAAATCTTTAACCTAGCTCTCCAACTAATACATCCTGTACAATTTATTGTTGACAAATGGATTCTCTTTCGGTTGGCAAATGGCGTCACTGTTCGCTCATGCAAACATAAATATTTGTTCGCATTCTCAGATTACACTGTTGTAAATTACGCGTGCAAGAAAAACGAACATGATACCGGTGTAGGCGAGTTATTGTGTAACAATGAATACTAAAAGACGTATTTACTCCTCAGACTACGGTCTGCAACAATAGCCACGCATGCAACACTGGCTAAGTTTGTCCGCATTTCAAGTAGCAGTGTCCGATGACACGCGCATGCAGCTATATTTAGTAGCATTACGTAAAGCGGGAGATTACACTTAAATGTTTTCTATGCTGACAATCGAATAATAACAATTTCACTTGATTTTTGGCTGAAAACAAGAAGCCGTGTTTTGCAAACAGGACAAAAATGTCGTAAAGTCGATCACCAGTTACAGTCTATGCAGTTTAAAGCCGCACTTCGCTCTTGAAGCGTACCCCCTTAAACTGAATTATATGTATCAGTTCTAAGACGATGAGATTTGTTCGCGACCTTTAGTTAGCATAACGGCTAAACTTTGTGCAAGCGGAAAATACAAGTTGTTGATCTGGTTTCTTGACGTCTGACATTTCAACTTAATCGCCTTCTCTAGGCGTTTCTTCTAAATCGCTGTCAAGATAGACAACAGAAGTTCGCATATAGGGTGACGGTTCAAGAACCGCGACGCTCAGTTCACAAACACTCGAGATCACAAATCATCCGACTCTAAACTATCCTTTGTCACTCATAAAGCCAGTTTGAAGGTCTGTCTGTTTGGTGTGGTCGTTATGGCGATACTATTGTTATTCACATGAAAAGCTATGACATACACTAAGGGTCATGACACGCCCTGCAATAACTTTTGGGGTCATGGCACGCCCGGCAATAGTTCCTACCCTGACCTTTGTAGACTGTCCCCATAAAAGTCCCTTTTCAACAAACAACCGTGATTCCACTGGAGCGTTATACACAAAGTACCGTACACCCACTGAAGGGCAGCCATATTGGATACTTTATCACCCCTATATAGCTACCATCTCGCAATACTGTGCGATAAATGAACATGTATCAATGCTGTTTTCTTGCTTCAAAGATCGATGATGAAATTTTGGACATGATGTCTGAAAAGCACGGGTTAATACAATCCGTATACGGACGACAAGTTTATTTGTGTCTGTAGATGGCCGCAGTCATAACTGAAATATAACTATACGTTTGAGCTACACGTTCAACTTGAGTTCGTCAACTTCATTTTTATTGCACGACTAAACAATGTCGTTATATCAGAATGTCTCCATAAGCTGATGAGACACCAGGACATTTTCCATTCTTCCCTGTTCGATAAAATCCTTGTGACATGGTTTTTCATGACGTTAAAAAATTTTTTTGCATAAAGTATTAGGTGGGCGGCGGGTTATAAATTTCAAACAGTTGAATTGAACCAGTTGCTCTCTATTTAGATGATTTCCGAAATGACAAAATGAGGCTTTCAAATGAGCAACAAACGACGATAAATGATTTTTTAAAAGCTTCATCAACAGTTATGGTGCAATCTTTCAGGACAAGTCGTTCTCATATATACTCTGCCTTTTAACGTACGCTTATCTTGTCCAATTAGACTCTAAATGGTTGTGATAGCGTCCAAACTTTGATAACAGTGACCGTGAAGCACACTGACATCGAATTTCAAACAATGGCACATTTTTGCGCTAGAATTATTGGTCCTTCTGAGGTCACGGACGCGTCTTTAAACAGCTCAACTTCTGAAGAAAGTCACTATTTGCATTGCCAGGCGTTACCACGCTGATCGGTCTTTGTTAACGCTCGGTCGACTACGAGTTGCCTTGAAAAGGAAAAGGCCGCATGGTATATACGTACAGATCGCTGCGAGAAACGAGGTCATTTGTAGATTCCGTAATTGTTCCAGGACGGGCAATAGTATCAACAGAGACAATCACAAAAATTCTTATGGATTTTACGACAAGAATTATACAATAACATAAACAAACCTAGTCACTGACACATGAAATGAAAAACGTTTTTATTACATGCAAGTGACAGAACTGTGGGTACACTTGCGATAACTCATAAAGGGGTCCTTACACTGTTTGCACAAAAATAACTATGTCGTCACCAACGGTAACAGTAAAGATCTCGCCTGCGACTTTCCAATTAATGTAACTTAGTTTAATTTGTTTGTCTCCTACGCTTACCCGAAATATTCATGTTACTTATGATTTCACTGTCATTTGACACGGAGAGTTTTCAGAAAACTTCTACCAGATGTTTTTTTAACTTTCAAAATCTCAACAATGAACTACTTACCCGAAGAAAGTCGTTTCGTACAGCCACCGAACTTGAAGTAATATTGCTCTAGTCGGAGGTCACCAAACAAAGTTGGTTCGAAATTCACCCAAAACCATAAGCCGCTTTTTGGTGTCTCCCCTGAGACCAAACTTTACAATTTGTGAGAGTCATTCGTCATTTCTCGACGTCTCTTTTTCTCCGACTTGCGCGCCGATAACATTTGCATGTACGCTGTTTACACACAGCCGTCTTGGCCACAAATATCTCCACTGCGCATGCGGTCATCCTGCTGTCCCCATTCATACTTCAGCGACCGTATCTCGCATAATGCTGCAAAACTTATTTTAATCGGGTTTCTCCCAACATCGGAAATTCAGCATTGGCTCTTCACCCTACAACAGCAATTGCGTCACATCGTAGACAGGTGCATATTTTGTTTGCTTGCTTGTCCCTAATATTGATGTTAGGATATAACAGTTTAAACAAATGACATTTCGTATGAAAATTGGAAAAAACAAAACAAAACAAAACAAACAAACATTTCAAGGTTCATTACATGTTGTGGTAGTTACTAATTTTGCTCATTATCATAAATTTCAAAGAGATGCGACTATTTCATGTTTCAGAGAAAAGGGGGAATCATTAATATCAGGGGTTAATGCGCGTTGATTGACTTTAATTGATGGGAAGATGGTTGCAATTTAATGCTTCAATGGAGATCGGGGCTAATGCTCGGTTCACTAAGATGCAATGTATTCTTTCACTTGCGCAACCGTACATCTTGACAGCAAAGAAATGTTACTCAGTTTCAGAGGGTGTACATTTCATTGAATATCATTGTACATTATAATGCGAGAATGAACAAAAGAGAAAGAAATTACGTCATATGTCAGGTGTGCAAATTGACGTTCTAACAGGCTCGGGGAGGAATGTTCGAATTTACAAGGGCACAGGTTCTCTTTATATATTTAAGGAGATAAAAGTATTTTTTTTTCTTCATGGCACCGGAAACCGGTGTGACAGTCAGGTCATGTGATATTTTAAAGGCAAGACAGAACAGCTTAATATCTTAATGGAATCGGTTTGTTTTCCATTTATCATTCATTTGGCTGACAAATTACTCGACGAAAAACAATTTTTCTTTTGTGGACATTACTTGATTCCAGGTAAGTGTATAGATGGGGTGGGATGGTGTGGATTGGGACGTTAGTGGCGCTGTTCTTGCATGGATACAACTTAAGGTAGAATGGGCCTCGGGTACGAATGTACGGACTCTCATTGTTTTCAATACTGTTCTGTTATATCAGTGGGCTCATTTTAAAGCTCTTTGAGATAGAATATTTTCATCGTCTTAGTTCTTCGAAAATTTACTTTCCCCATAGAGTCAACTCAGGTATTGAAATCCAAATATAGGTCAATGTCAGGTAAATGTTAGATAGTTTTCTTTTGTACCGAACTTTTGCGAGGTGACCTCACACTTTTATTCTTCATTTTGAAAGAGAACTTTTAAAAATTTCAAAGGAAGGTTTAAGCAAAAGTTTAGGTCTTTCACTTTCGAGGTGCATGCAATCTTAATCCTGTTCGTCCATGGAATAGTCCTTTAAAAATCCGAAACAGAATCTAAGTCAAGCTTACACTATGCCCATTTTATTTCATCGTTCTTTTAAAACTGATACAAAGCATTTCAATTTTTCTCAATCATAAAGACAAGTTTACAAAAACAGTATTGTACAGTGCTTATTTACAAGTTGTTCTTTACAAAAAATGAGATTATTTCATACATTACGATATCCACTACTCAGAAAATGAGTACTGACGCTCTTATGAAAGTATAAAAAATAGTTTAACATCATCTTAAGCAGCTTTTAATGGCACCGTGATTTTATTATAAGAAATTTTTGATCACTAAATTATAAACAGGGTTTTCAGTAAATATCTCGAAATTTAGGCACATAATTCTCTAGACTAATTTAATGTTAACCGTAAATTATTGTCACACAGACGTGCAATTGAGGTTAACAGCTAGCAGGTAAACATGGAAATTACATGAAAAATTACATGATCTATACCTAACTACTATATGGCGCTGGGTGTGAAATTCAGTCGTTACCTGAAAGAAAGGCTGGAGTGTTACTCCTGAAATGTCATCTCGAAAAAGTTTTCATGGCATGAAAACAGCAAATCAAGCAAGGCTCTCGGGAAAATCGCCAGCTTCGAGTCGATGCACTTGGTCGATTAGTATTTTGCCATGGAGCAAATCTTATGCCACCCGTAACGTTTGTCAATTCGTACCCTAACGATACATAATGTTGAATTGGGATTTCAAAGTACGTACAAGCCTTCAGGATTCCACTTTGTTTTTGTTTCATAACTCGCTTTTCGAACCTCTTCTCATTATGGCCGATCAATAAGACGCCCTACTGACTGACCTTTGACCCCTGCCAATGGATTTTGTCTCATTTTGACATCGGCAGAGTTCTGTCGTCTGCAACACATGCCTTACCGTACGCAGTTAAGAGTGACATTGCTTTTCCTTAAAATTCCCAAAGCGAAAATGATTCTTTCGTATAAAGTTTACTACAGTTTCAAGTAATTGTTGCAGACCTATTAGTAGGCTGTTAAACGTTCGGAAACCCTGTCTTTCCAAACCCGTTTACAGAAACTTATCTTTAACATGACAAAGATCTTACTCTAAATATACATATAAAAATATTCGATCAATATTTGGTAAAATATAAATATTTTTCTGCCCTTTACGTGACAGCATATTCATCGCAAAAAATACAGATAAAGGATAGTATTTCATCATATACAACATGAAGTTTCAATGTACAATACATTTAAAAATGACAGAAAAGTAACATGAGGAAGTGTTGTGCATTGAAAGGAAAATACACACTTTTGCGAACCGTCGGTGGTTTTGGGGTTGGTTTTCACTATATCTGCAATACTAAAACCATAAACCTCTTGCCTATTGTTCTCTGAAATTGGTAACTAGCGCATTTCATAGTTGACTCGTTAAATGGAGATACAGTTGGTTGTGCAAATCATGTCAGAAGGCACTGTGGTTGTACGCACCAGGGTGCAGGAAAAAGTGCCTTGGGCTCCAATGGTGCCAGTGTCTGTGCGTCGCCAGTGTCTATGCGTCGCCGCGGTCGTCCCTTGGTTACAGATATTGCACAACACTGTTCACTCAGCTGTAAATCATGTCAAATCTAGTAAATAAGAGGACTCACAATCCGAATCTTTTAAAAAAGAACACATCATAAATCAAGATGTCGAAAGTAGGGAGAGTAAAACGAAGACACTCTATGCAGATTAAGTTTTAGCCTTTTGCATTTTCGCTAGTAGCCATGGCAGCTTCCATGGCTCTGCACAATCTAGACTGAACCGTATTCCTACGCTACTATAACATGCTGTATAATTTTGATCCAAAAATGCTCGTTGTGGTGTACCATTGCTGACCCTTGTGTGCTTCTTGGCTGTAAACAAGTTCTTTCCTACAACTATACTTACTAAAGATGTGCAATGCATAATATTCTACCAGTAACCCTACCAGCTAACGCGAGTAGTGAAATTTCTGTTAAACATAGATTCTCCAGTAAAACCGTAGTTCAGAGGTTACAGGATGCTATTTGGTTTGATGGGCAAGCAGACAACTTACTAATGCGATCACAAGAAACTGCACTTACATGGTGTAAGTGGCAGCTAAACCAGTTGGCACCGATAACCCTGCTGTACATGCGCAGTTTTGACGACATGACTGTTTCTCAGTGACCAAATTCACTGCAATATTTGCAACACGGACAGAGGTTCAAAGATATCTCTGTTCAGCTGGTTAAATTTCTAGGCTACTTAAAGACCTCAAAATCTCAAATGTGGATAAGTCTTTACCCCTCCAACTCTATTGTAACTGTCTGTAAGTTACTTTGTACCAAATTAGCAAATCGGAACACCCCGTACATCAATATTTTACAGTTTTGATTGGTAAATACATAATATAAAAAATAATTAGTTCTACAGATAGTTTACAGCAGACATCAAAAACATTGAATATTCACAAGAACGACAAAACATACAAAACAGCATGATTTACATATTGTCTGCCATGAGTGTAACAACTTTACAAACATATTTCTGGCGGCACACTACTGCGCGCGAGCTTATGGAACTGGAAAGCTATGCTTCAAATTTAATTTCATTTTTCCCGCCTCCTCGTTTTGTAGCTGACCGCTGAACACAACTACGATAAAATTATAACATTGAGATTACATAGATGCCCCCTAAATGTATCATAGTTTTTCCCTTTCTTCTCTTGTCTAGTGATCGTCGACTCCCTCGATATAACGCCGATAACGCTGAACAAGCTCAATGTCACGAACCTGGAGGAAGAAACAGTAACTTGTGGAGTACAGGCGCTGTAAGAAGTCTGTCAGTCATATGACCAACCGCGTCCAATCACTGAGTGAGTTTTCAGAGTGAGTTCTCTAGAGGCATGCAAATGACCAGATCACGTGATGTGTTGTCCAATGATAGAACGACAGACGATGGGAAGTTCAGTAGAATGTACCGTTAGATGATGGGTGGTTAATACCGGTCTTTCCGCGACCTCTGTAAGAATGAGAGAGAAAATGTTTGATAGTACCACAAGCCCCAGTATGAAAATGTCCATAGGAAAAGAGTAAAACTGGTAACAGATTAGACATACAAAAGAGATTGAAACAGACAAAAACACTCAGGATGAATAGAATAAAATTTTCCATGCAATGATGACGTGAAATCTTATTAGTTCTGAAGGTTATTTCAAAGGAGATATACACACGACCAAAGAGAAAAGATGTTGAGGTCTCATAGATATCAAAACACCAAAGTTAATTTTGGTCAACTTCGAAGCTATTGTATTGTGTTGCATTAGTTCTAAGAGATTGGCATGACAGATTCAAAAGGTGAAAAAAAAAAACCCAAAAAAACAAAAACAAAAACTATAAAGCAGTCAGATACTTTCAACCAAGTATGCACTACCTAATATTAGGTTTGCAGTATCTCAGTCGTTTGTCGTTTGCTTTCCAGTTAAAGTTTTTTTTACAATTTTACGAATAAATCATTTTGAAGAAACATTAAAATGTGTTGCCTTTCACTAATGATATACTTACCCTCTCTTTTTCTCGCCTGTCGTCTCGATCGTACGATCTATCTTTGTCACGAGACCTGGGTCGATCGTCTTCGTCATAGGACCTGTCCCTGCGTTTCGACGATCGCCTGTCACTAGATCTAGCTCGATGTTTGTCTTCATCTCTGTCTCGCTCAGAGCGAGATCTCGTTTCAGAGGCACTTCTCGATCTCCTGTGGTGTCTATCATCTCTATCACGTCTGTCATCTCTGCGTTCGTCGTCACGTCTTCGAGATCGTCGCTTATCGTCGTCGCGACGAAACCTGTCCAATTCCACGTCGTCATCCCGTCTTGATTTCCGGGATTCCCTTGACCGGCGTGGTGGTGGCGATTCCTCCCTCCTGCGCGAAGATCGAGAACGAGAACGTCTGCTTGAGTCACGATCTCGTTCTCGGTCATGTGATCTGTGACGAGAACGACTGCCGTCTTTCCTGTCTCTCGGCCTTTCATATTTATCATGGTCGTCGTAGGAGGGTGGTGGCGTGCCCTTTCTGTCGTTTAACGGGTCTACAACGTTGTGTTTGATAATTCGAGGTTTCCTCTGCTTGCGGCTCCGTCGCCGATCTCTTCCAGACTTCTCGTAAACGATGTCGTAGTGCACGGATTCCTGGCCAGAGTTCGGGTGTCCGTTGCGCACTGGCGGAAGAGATTTCTTATTCGATCTGTTGTTGACGAAGTAATTTGAACCAGTGAGGACGGCCATGTTTCCATTCGGAGGTACCGACAGTCCCTTCCTGCCCGAGCCGACGTCTGATCTCACAGCTGCCTGTTCTTGCGTCTGTACGACCGGGGCTTTGTCTCCCTCTTCATCCTCTGTCAAGGTCAAATGAAAATATTTGGGACTGTAACATACCATGTAAGTAATACCGAAATACTATGATCTGAGTGTCGACAAGTAAAAACTTCAGTGCTATATTCGCAGTTACGCTCGAGAACCTTCTTTTTCAATGCTTCAAGAAAAAATTTCGATGTACGTATTCTTACAATGTGATAGCAGTTACCAATCTCACAACGAGTATACCGAACGATTTTGACCATTTCACTCCATATATGTACACGCTATCGCTCATGTATAATATGGCATGAATTGGTCAAAATTCCGAGCGCCAATGTATGTGACAAGGGTAACGTTATCAATTTTTCTTCTAATTTGGTGCAGAAATCGATGACGGAATGTAATATTTTAAGCGTCAACGTTGTTTTTGCCTTTTCAGCCATTAGGTTGAAAGGAGATTAGGATTCAAATTCAAAAAGATATCCGTCTCCACCAGAAGTTTGTGTACTAACCGTCATCCCTTTCGCGCCTCTTCTTGATAACACAATAAATGATGACGGCGATGACGATGGCTGCTACAATGATGCCAGCAATCAGGGCCACTACTGCCGCCAAAAATCGGAAACTCAGGGTGTCGTCTTCTTCAATTGTCTGGTCTGGAGAATCGAATGAGAGACAAGTATAACGGTGGGTTATATGGCCGATTGAAAAATTCTACCATGTTTTGGCGCGTAAAATGAAGCGCGCACTGGCAGTACAAGACACATACAAAACATATGAGCAGATTACATTTTGTATATTATGGCAGACACAAAACTTTTTTTTTCACAGAATTGCGTAATTGATTCATCCAAATTATAAATGCAAAGGCTGGATTATTGTGTTGCAGCAATTCGTGTCTACATTACGAGCAGAACGTGAAACGAGAACGACAGGGGCACTTTTCAAATTGACTGGTTATAACATGTCTTCATTTTCGGTGTGTAAGGGAAATTGTATCATCATGCAATCTTGGTGCTTTATTAACCTCCCGCCCCTTCTTCTATGGATCATTGGGCAGCACTTAGTTCGACTGGCGCTAACATGGCATTGTTCGACCAGTATGACATGTTATTAGTCCCCACGGACACCGTCCGGGGGGGGGGGGACTTATAGGTTTGGTCAGGTCCGTGCGTCCGTCCGTGTGTGCGTGCGTGCGTGCGTGCGTCCGTCCGTTCACCCAGATATCTCGGAGACGCCTGGAGCAATTTCATTCAAACTTGGTACAAGGATAGTAACCTACCTCATACAGATGCACGTCGATTTGTTCACAATGCGATCAAATTTGGCCGTGTAAGAGGACTTTTTAGTTTTCACATCCATTGACTCCCATGTATAAGGCAGTCTCCATAGACTCCCATGTATAAGGCAGTCCATAGACTCCCATGTATAAGGCAGTCCATAGACACCCATGTATAAGGCAGTCCATAGACTCCCATGTATAAGGCCAAGAAAATAAAAATTTAGTTTCTCATCGTTTCATATTGCAAAAAGGATGCAGTGACACAGTTTTTAGTGCCCACAGATAAAGTAACTCAGTAACCACAAGTGCTAAACCTTTCGTATATGGTATGATGGGACACCCTATGACGCCACATATTGTAGCTCACATTAATTATGCACCTATCTAATTTTGAGCAAGCCAATAGACTTAGAGGTCTGATTTTTGGTATATATGGATAACTTAGCACTACAATTTTTTGACAAAGTGTCATGTGACCTTGGTGACCTTTGACCTCAAATATACATATTTGTCCATAACTCAGTAACCGCAAGTGCTACACCCTTCATATTTGGTATGATGGGACACCTTATGACGCCACATATTGTACCTCATTAATTATGTGCATATCTAATTTTGAGTGAGCCAATAGAGCCAGAGGTCTGATTTTGGTATGTAGGGATAACTTGGCAATACGATTTTTTTTACATGTCACGTGACCTCAATGACCTTTGACCTCAAATATACATATTTGTGCAATAACTCAGTAACCACAAGTGCTACACTCTTCATATTTGGTATGATGGGATATGACGCCACATATTGTACCTCATTAATTATGCACCTATCTAATTTTGAGCGAGCCAATAGAGCTAGAGGTCTGATTTTTGGTATATAGGGATAACTTAGCAATACAATTTTTTTGACAAAATGTCACATGACTTCGGTGACCTTTGACCTCAAATATACATATTTGTGCATAACTCAGTAACCACAAGTGCTACACCCTTCATATTTGGTATGATGGGACACCTTATGACGCCACATATTGTACCTCATTAATTATGCGCATATCTAATTTTGAGCGAGCCAATAGAGCTAGAGGTCTGATTTTTGGTATATATGGATAACTTAGCAATACAATTTTTTTGACAAAATGTCATGTAACCTTGGTGACCTTTGACCTCAAATATACATATTTGTCCATAACTCAGTAACCACAAATGCTACACCCTTCATATTTGGTATGATGGGACACCTTATGACGCCACATATTGTACCTCATTAATTATGTGCATATCTAATTTTGAGCATGCCAATAGAGCCAAAGGTCTGATTTTTGGTATGTAGGGATAACTTAGCAATACAATTTTTTTGACAAAATGTCACATGACCTCAATGACCTTTGACCTCAAATATACATATTTGTCCGTAACTCAGTAACCACAAGTGCTACACTCTTCATATTTGGTATGATGGGATATGACACCACGTATTGTACCTCATTAATTATGCACATATCTAATTTTGAGCGAGCCAATAGAGCTAGAGGTCTGATTTTTGGTATATAGGGATAACTTAGCAATACAATTTTTTTTAAAAAATGTCATGTGACCTCAGTGACCTTTGACCTCAAATATACATATTCGTGCATAACTCAGTAACCACAAGTGCTACACCCTTCATATATGGTATGATGGGACACCTTATGACGCCACATATTGTACCTCATTAATTATGCGCATATCTAATTTTGAGCGAGCCAATAGAGCTAGATGTCTGATTTATGGTATATATGGATAACTTATCAAGACAATATTTTTTACAAAATGTCACGTGACCTCGGTGACCTTTGACCTCAAATATACATAATTGTCCATAACTCAGGAACCACAAGTGCTACACCCTTCATATTTGGTATGATGGGACACCTTATGACGCCACATATTGTACCTCATTAATTATGTGCATATTCTTTTTTGAGCGAGCCAATAGAGCTAGATGTATTTTTTGGTATTTAGGGATAGACTAAAGGATAGACATTGTTTGACAAAATGTCATGTGACCTCGATAACCTTTTACCTAAAATACACGATTATGTCAATAAATAAGTAATCACAAGTGCTATGTCCTTTATATTTAGTAGGATGGGAGACCTTATGACAACACATGCTTTACCTCAGTAATTATGTACATATATAATTGTGGGCAAGCCAATAGAGCTTGAGGTCTGAATTTTGGCATATATGGATTAATTAGCAATACAATTTTTTTTTTCAAAATGTCACGTGACCTTGATGACCTTTGACCTTGATTATGCATATATATGCATAACTCAGTAACCACAAGTTCTTTACGCTTCAATTTTGATAGGATAATAGACCTTAAGATGTAACATCTTGTACCTCATTTATTATGCGCATATGTATTTCTTGGCTGGCCAATACAGCTAGAGGTCTGATCTTTTTTCCCGATTTAGAACGATAACTTAGACATGCCTCTTGTTTCAAATTGGGAACAATGACATAGTCCTATGTGCCCATTCATCTGAACATATACATTCCAGTGATACTTGTTAATGACCACATTTCCCTGCCCCATCAAGACTAATACTCCTATTACAAGTGGGGACTATGTCATTGTCAATGACATTTTATGTTTGTAAACAAGTGTCAAAAGAAAACTTTGAAATTTCGAATGGTGCCACGGTTATCGACAGAACAGAATTAAATTAAAGGCTGATTCAGTTGCTTACCAACGAGATTGATGCTTGCTGTAGCTGTCTGGCGATCTATTGCATTCGATGCCGTGCACCATATCTTGGCATCGTCCATGCTTTTCTCGGCGCTGATCACGCGCAGCACGGTCCTGCCTTCGTCGTGTTCGAAGCGGCGGTCGGTGCTGTTGATTGCCTGCGAGTTGTAGTACCAGGTGTAGGCCGTCACGGGCGGGTCCCCGGTGGCGTTGCACGTGAATGTGCCCTGAGCGCCTTCCGTGATTTCCAGGATGCTTGGTTCGACGTCCACGGCGATACGAGGAATCACTATTTAGATGAAGAGAGGGATTTTAAAGGGATACAGTCGAAGGTCGCATGGGATCCATACTGACAACCAATCTAAATACTGTATCCAAGGTACGATGGTGATTGATGAAAGTTAAAACATGTCTGTCATAATCTACATTGTATAATGTTGAAGCTATGGTGATGAGATGCATCTAGATATCGTGCACGGAATACATTGTTTGTAAACAAGGCACTCGCACAGGCGCAGTTCTGACGACTGTTCTCTTTAATAAGAAAATATGACTATGATGAACCTCCTTACAAAGGCGATTTAGATTTAGATGTTTGACTCGACCAACAAAGAGATTTCAGGAAAAGGGAGCCTAAAAAAGCTGTGAGCTTTAAGCATAGACGTATGACGTGATACAGAGGCAACTATATCAATTTTAAAAAACTGCAACAAACTTACGGTTGATTTGCAATGCCGGGAGTTGACAGGTTTTGAGTTCGCTGTAAGTCACGTGACTCGAGGTGCAGGTATACACGTCGCCCTGGTCGTCATAGCCTAAAGTCAACGGTACGCCAATTTTGACGCCGATTTGAGTTTCCACGGGCTCGCTCGCCACTTCCTGGCCGTCTTTGCTCCACGTCAGCGTCGCCGGGGGATCTCCACCCTGACTCGAGCAGATCAACATGATTTCGTCTCCCTCATTCAGATCGTTCGACGGTCCGAAACACTGAGGGCTTCCGCTGTCTGGTGCTTCGGCCTCTGAAACAAAATATGAATCCGAATCTGAGTTAGTTGATATGTTAAGGCATAGATAAATTAATAAAGAAGGCAGTTCAACCAGTACTCCTTGTCTTCTAATGATCTTTATTTAAAAATACCGATGTTTCGGCAACACACAAGTTGCCTTCTTCAGGGCAAAAGCTGACAAATAAAAATGAGCACAAGCAGAAGTAAAAATCGGGCTGACACACACACACGGCAGTTATATTATATTATATTACCATGCCCTGCCCGTCGCATTTTGATTGGGCGAGCTGAACTACGTGACTGACCACAAATACACAATAATGGTTTGTTTACATGCCCGTGAATATGAATAATAAGATTAACAACTCAAAGTATCGTAACTTTACAGCTAAAATGTAAATCATAATCAATCACAAAATGAAATGGAGCACTTGTAGGTCAAGTTGAGATACTTTTTTCTGAAAACATCTCCGAATTTGCCAATTTTTTTACAGCGCGCGTGACAGTGCGTCGCGTATTGCTCAGTTTCCTGGGCCCAGTTGTCGTTCGCTCCTGAAATTTTCGGAAATTTTGACGTTTTGTAGGGTTCGCTGATAATATAATGGAAATAACAGACTCCGCTCTGACCATTAACGTTTATTTGTGGGCGCGGGCTCGAGGAAAGCCAAATTAACGGGCTCGGCAAGCCTCGCCCATTAATTTTTGGCTTTCCTCTCGCCCTGGCCCACAAATAAACGTTAATGGTCAGCGCGTCACCCGTTATTTCTATAATAAACACCACGATATTTGCTACTACACATTAAAATAATTAAATTAAATTTTTATGTCAGCAAGATATTGAATAAATGACTTTACGAACACTGTGTGATTTATTGGCGTCAAATGTATAAATTTATGGTTATAATATCTGTGTAATTTGACAGTTACCTTCGACAGTCACTGTGACTGTGTATGACGTTGATGGCGTGCCCGTCACTGCGCATGTGTAGCTGCCCGCGTCATCCAGTTGGATGTCTTCGATAAGTAAATAAAATTCGTCCTGCGTTTCATTGCCGATAATCGAAAATCTGTAAATAATAAAAGTAAGTTAACTCCTTAGATTTGTGATTTAAAAAGTAAGAAATAATTCAAACTTTGTATTTAAACAGCTCAAACCATTTCTGCTCTCTTGTGAAGATTTATTTTTGATTTCCTTTCTCATAGCGAAAAATTGCTCTTTTTGACTTTTGTGTGATCTCAAGAAAAGATGGAATACTTGCATAGAGCGACTCAGAGTAGAAAATGATGACGGTGCATAACTACAAAAGTGTTAAAAATCACCCCTTTGCTGAATGCAAATGGATTTCCTGATTCGCTGCCCATTGACAAATAAAAATTCATTGACACTGTGACCGTGTAACGAAAAACTTCCACCCTTATCTTTATGAAAGGTCCAACCAATTAATTAATGTTATTACAAAATATTGCATGAGGACAAAATTTGATATGAATCGGTGTATATTCAGTCCTACCTGGTGATAAATGTACACTTGAATTTTTGAACTTGAATGTTTGGTACGGACCGTAAAATATTTCACCGAAAGATGAACCTTCTCTGGCTGTTTGCAAAATTGAGGTTGTGCAAAGTTAACCGAGAAATCGAACAACACTACTTTTCGTAGCAAACAAAATTCATGAAAAAACAGTTAAAAAAGGGACTTTGTCATTTAAAGTGTGGACGACATTACCTGTCGCTATAGCTATCGGCCACAACACGGTTGGTGCTGACACTCTGGCCATTCTGAAGCCACAGGACATTGCCATTACGGTTGACCACGGAACACGGTAGAGTGACGTCAGAGCTGACCTTTGGACTGACATCTGAGGGCAGGTCACCAAGACGCTGTCCTTCAGCTGAAAGAGGGGGGAAATGAAATATGTTGAAATATGTATACATTCCAGCTACGTTCTACCTAACTCCATACATACATACATACATACATACATACATACATACATACATACATACATACATAAAATACATACATACATACATACATACATACATACATACATACATACATACATACATACATACATACATACATACATACATACATACATACATCTTTTAATAGTTTGAAAAAGTACCGTCGTTTACTGTAACGTCATTGCATATATATACTTACAATTGACATCGAGATTAGCTACGCTTGATATGATTTCGCTGCTGCCGCCCGCCGCAGTCACCAGGCAGTAATAATCTCCCTCGTCGGACTCTGTGGCCGACAACACCCGAAGATTATACTCGCCGCTCGATTCGTCGCCCACGATGCTCAACCGGGAGTCGCCGTTGGTGATGTCGCGGTCGCTGCTGATCGAGACGTCATCCTTGAACCAACTAAGCGTTCCCTCTATGTTCTCCACGGTGCAGAAGAGCGTCGCCGATTGATCCACCGATGTCTGTGTGTTCTGTGGCTCGACCGTGAACTTCTGAATGACCGGCTCTGGAAGGAAGAAGGTAGAAAAACATCTTTAAGTGTGCTCATTTCAGGATTTTCGCAAAGGGCTTGACTTTTTAAACAAATCTGAGAGCTAAACGGACTGTCATTAGATAGCTTTCTAAAGATGACGCTTTTTATGTCTTTTTCCCGAATAAGTAACCCTTTTTCAGAATATTTTTTGGTAAAATCAGTCGACGAAAGCTGTAAACCAGGAAAAAACACATTGATTTTAACTTTCCCAAAGAGCGCCACAAACTGGCTCTACCACAGCTGAACTCATCGCCAACTTGTCAACTGTGGTGACTTACCTGACACCGTCACCTGTGCTGTCGCCTCAATGGCCACGTGACCGAACTCCGTCGACGTCACGGAACACTTGTACTCAGCAGTGTCGCTCACGATGGAATCGATAATCTGTAGGTCGTACGTCACGCCCGAGTTGCCGTTGTCAAGCACCGTGACCCGTGAGTCCAAGTTGGTGAGCACCGTGTAGTCCGACGTCAGCACGGTGGAGCCTTGAAGCCAGTTGACGGAACCACCCTTGTCGCTCACGGAGCAAGACAGCGAGAGCGTGTCGCCGACGGTCGCTGTGATGTCCTGCGGCTCTGTGATGAAAGACTGCTGAACTGCAAATAAACAGTAAAAAAGTCAGAGAGTGGAAAACTAGTGCATTTCTGTTAAATGTAAACGGTAATTTTGTTTTTTTTATTTGAAGAATAATATGTCTTAAGATAAATGCCATTTCCTCTTTTCTTCGAAGAGATGGCAGTTTCTTATGCTTTTTATAAACATCTCACCTTTGTGATAGTTTTTCTCGCGATACTTTAGTCAAAACAAGTAAAGACCACAACATTTTGAAGCAAACATTATAAGCTTACATGTAGCAGGTAAAAATCGCGAGAACGTGACCTGTGACACAGTTCTCACAATCATTTTATGCTGATTTTGGAGCTTTCACAAAATGAATGTCAGTCATATTTTCAGGGGACAAAACTTACGTCCGACGGTGAGCTCTGCTTCCGCCGGTCCGATTTCAGCGCTGGAACCCGCTGCGCGAACGATACACCCGTAGGTACCGGAGTCGCTCGTTATAGTTGATGTTATTTTCAGGTTGTATTCGCCGGCCGCCTGGTCGCCATCGATCGACAGCCTGGCGTTGCCGTTGTCGATGGTGTCGTCACTGCTGATGGTCACGCCGTCTTTCGTCCACTCCAGCGTGCCTTCCTTGTCGTTGACCACGCAATTCAGTGTGACGTCATTGCCCTGCACGACCGTGACGCTGCTCGGCTGCTCTGTGAAAACTTGCTGGGTTGCCGCTGAAAAAAGGCAGACCAAGGGTGGTGAAAATTTTAGTGAGGTAAAAGTGCTTTGTATAGATATCAAGGCCCCCATAAACCAAATCATAAAACCGTTATTTCAAAAATGTAAGGAAGAACATCATGATATCCTAATGTTACACTCAAGAACTTCAGAAAAACGCGAATATAATTGACATGGTCAATATAATTTTCCTTTTTGTGATGAACAATCGCTGGAACATTTGATAACATTGCCGATATTTTAATTTTAGAAAAGTAATCTACTTGTTTTTCGTTTCTGCTTTTCTAAACAAAATTCAATGTGTACAATCGTATGCAGTGTTGTTGTTGTTGTTGTTGTTGTTGTTGTCATGATTTCTAGTCGGGACTAGAATTCAGTTATCAACAATAATTTTGAACTCCTCACACACAGATTGACAAGCTGAACACTGAATGTATGAACGGAACAACAAACTGCATTTCCTAGAATTTTTTTTTTGAAAACACGTCAAAAGTTACAGCTAATGCAGCTCTAAGCGTCACTACTGTGGCGTTCAAAAACGCTGAACTGTAACCACGGGTATTTCAAGGGCTAACTAAACTATAATATTTGCCTCAATTGCATAAGAATGGCATATTATTATGATTGGTTTGATAACTTTGGGTTGCTGGTTGGGTGAATTTTTATGACGCCATGTTTAAATTGTCAGCGTCTGTTACCATGGCGAGGAGCAAAGACGTTGGCAACAAGATATCAGAGATAGAGCTTGGAACAAACGTCTGCAATGGTCTATGTAAATGGGTGTTGTGAACTGACGAACTCGTGAGGGCGTTCTCCTCATGTGTCATAATTGTCGTTGAAAACAAACTTTGCTTCAGGCAGTGTCGAAACATAACCATTCTCAATTTGGGACTCTAAGTCGATTTCTCGGAATGTGTAAATTCCATGCTTTCTGCTACTCTCACAATCGCATCTACTTTAAATTGTACATTTTAGAATATTTTGAAGCGCGTTCTCAATGTTGTCAACTTGAAGAATGGTGCCCTCACATAGTAAGAAAGGATATATTTTACATTTTGATTTTGAAATTGAAGAGCATTTTAAAAGCTTGAAGGAAATCCCTAAAGAGCAGTGTCGTTTGGACTTGAAAAAAATCCTTCATGCGTCGTCGATTAACAAGTGCAAAGTTTACGGACACATCGTGCACCATCGGCAACTTTAGCATTGACGTGGTGATGTCCCATCATGCACTCAATGACTTACGGATCACAGTCAACGTCGCTTCTCTGGACAGTAGCGGTGGATCAGATCCGAACTGTGTCACCGTGCACTGGAAGACGGCCTGGTCGGAAAAGGCGACGTCCAAAATTTGGAGATGGTAGTCCACGCCGAATATGGGACTCACGATGGAGTAGCGAGCGTCCGTGACGCTGACAAAGTTATTGTAGTTGAGCGGGACGCCGCTCCTCAGCCAAGTTTGTTGACCGACTTTGTCCGAGACTGAGCACGTGAAGATGACAGCGCCTCCTTGGAAGACGATCTGGTCTTCGGGTTCTCGCGTGAATTCCTGTACGGTGAGGGCTTTGCGTTGCAGTGACCGTGTCGCGTTGTCGGTTAGTCACATAAACATGAAAAGGCGTGACGAATACGCGCGATGTTAGAAGGACACGCATAACATACGCCAAGTAAACGCGTGACCAAAACCATCATGTGAAGCAGCGAGTGATTACACACGCGTTGAAGCCGACCACACGCAGATAAGAAAGGCGAAAACACGCATCGACACGCATGTCGAGCACGCAACAGAGCCGGACCATGCGTGCGTGACAACAGTACAGAAAACAAGAAAGGCAAAGAGTTAGGTTGTGAAGTCATTATAGCGCCGTTGGTGACAATAAATGTGAAACAAAAGAAGTGAAAACCAGTGAAGCCATAAACAAGTGAAATGGTGTATCGGAAATAAAAGACAAGTAAAACACTTGAGTACTGGAAACTTAATTGGTATTCATAAATACATCTTACAGACTACAAACAATTACGCGAAACATACGCATTTGAATGACTACATTGAAAACACTTCAATAGCGTACACTGAAAAGCAACGAGTTTTGCCAGTTTGGAATTGCACTGTTCCGTCAGTCTGCAAGCCTGGCTATACCATGTTAGTCTAAAGAGATTCTGAATAGATGAATGTCTATGCGCTAGTTTTGTCATGTTCAAAAATCTAGTCTGCAGATTCTGATCACAAGTTCCTGCGGTTAAGCACAGGTGTTTTTATCTTCTGAGAGAAAACAAAATACTGGCACGTGACTGTTCGGAGTCCAGAGCCGCACAGATCAAAATATTAATGGTCATTTCTTTTTCATCTTTTTCTTGTCATTCACAATTTCTCGAGAATTATTTTGTATACTACGGACGCAATGCGTTTTACGCATGCGGGATTTCGTCTGTTTCACTGTTATTGTAATAGAGTTCGTGCGATATTTTGAAATATAACAGTCTGCAAGCATCAAGCCGCCTGTGTAGATCGCCGCAAAAATTGATCATCCACTATAATATGTACACAGGAAAATAGTAAAAATTTGATTCAATGAAATGAGAAAGACATCAATCCACAGTAGCCATTATGATATGCGGGCTACACACAGAGAGAAATAAGTAATCGGGTTTGGAGATTCATGAAAACATTGAAAAAGCATCCCGCATCGAGCTTTCTATATCAAAATTGTGATTTCCGCTTCTTGAATAACTTTGGTACAATATTGAGGTTGAAATTAAGCTGTCCTTATTTGCTTACCTGTGTGTATGATGGTTGCCAAGACAACCGCGAATAGCGTAGGGGGCGTGCTTCCCGTCATCTCCCCAGGGAACACCCGAGTGACTGTAACCTGAATATAAGAACAGATAACTCTTAATTTTTTTCGTCACATTTTAATAACACCAAACGATAAAAACAGGCGCCCTTTTGCAGGCTAGTTATGTACCAAGAAACAGTAAACAGGGCAAAACTGATCTGTTTGTCCGTCTTTTGTTCTCTCGGCGTCGTCGGTTTGTGTTGACGTATCCATGGGCGTTGGAGCATAGAATGAAAAATTGCATTCTGGCGAAGTGCACGGAGGTTGCCTAGCATTATGTCAATTAGTAACGTACAAAAAGTAGAGGTCAAAGGTCGCTATCTCCCATTATACCTATAACCCCCACTCCACCATTGTTCGTCTGGTGCTCAGAATTGGAGACCCCTGTATTCAGCTCAATGTTGTTTGCTTTGGCTAAATTAAAAATAGAGCCTTGTGAATGGATAGCTCAATTGCTACAATCCATCAACTTGGAGTTTCCTTCTTTCCCCGCAACAGGGAGAATTCATTACCACTGGGAATAGCAACCAAGGTAATTGCCGCTCTGTTGGAACGCAATCGCTCGGATCACCAGGGTGGAAATATTTTTTATAGTCAGTGAATAAAAAAGAACACCATTCGATTTCAAAAGACGCCGTGTATTGTGAGAAAGTCATTACAGTTGGTGTAAACAGTAAAATGAGTACCTAAGTGCGGTGAGCGTACCTTTGCAACTATGGTAACGGTAACGGGCCCGCAAAGTTGGGGGCGCTGCACAGGTTAATGCGAACAACTACCACAACCACACTACTTGTGATAGTTGCCTGAGGTCATGCTTGTGAACGTTATAAGCTCTGCCACGCTGTTGATAATTTCTGTCATCTGTTACATAATACCGCCAAAGAACAATGTATTGTCTGGTTTCGTTTTCGCTTAGTCATATGCTGTTTCTTTTTGTTGGTTTTATTTTAAGTATGATGCATTTTTTTCTTCAGATTTACTTAATATATATGTTGTTATATTAGTCTCGATGCGAAATCAACACTGCGATACACCACAGTTGGCGATTTTTTTCACCAGTTCACGACATAGCATGTACAAGTGACTCAGATATTGTGCGCAAGGAGGGAATAAACAGGTCCAAACCACGCGATACACCGTTGCTGAGGCGTTTTTTGCTATTATACTTTAAATAGAAATTCCAGCGTGAAACGTTGAGGGATTTTTTACTAACAGAAAGCTCACACTTGTTGCAGCTGTGCAACTGTAATATCGCTAATATAACACTGTTATTTTCACCTCCCAAGTAGATTCTATTCACCATCAATATAACATGTTATAGATTGTTGGGATGTAATTCGTCATGGATGAAGAAGCACAATGGCAGAGTGTCCATTAGTGAAAATGTTAATTTCAACAAGGGGAAATTATCTATCTGTGTTAATTGCAGTGTCACCTTTCAGGCGTGTTTGTCACTTTCCCTGTGTGTGCATATGTAAACACGCTGTCGAACCAACATAATATCGTATTGCTCGTTTAACGTTCTAATAAATCTATATATTTAATTTTTACGTGTATTTCTATCAGTATTATTTTCCTCAAACACAGCTTTATGTTTTTTTCTTTGTAATTTTAGATTTCGGTGTCTTTATTTAACAAACAAATTAAAGTTTAAAATAGTATAAGTGCATGTGTTTATCATGAACAAATACAATATAACAGCTCAAATGTAATTCTGAAACACGCATGCGCATGAGCGGTTGGCTTAAGAATGTACGCGCCTTGGAAGGGAAAGACTTGCGCTTTTGCTCAAAATTTCCTCAGTGACGAAATGTTCCGTCATTCTTTTAAAATATCAAGAATAAAAAAACTATATGACCGTGTAAAATAAATTACCTAACATTTACCGATATTTGAACTTGCCATCGCTGTGTTAACTCTGTGGAGAAATATAAAATTTTCAACTTGAATTTTCGGAAAACTAGTAAGGAGACGAAAATTCTTTCTTTTACTTCAGGAGCTTTAAAATGAACCACCAAAAACGGTATATCAAAAAAAAAATTGTGAAAATTTGAGACTCCGAATATCTGTCCCCGAGGAGCGTTGTACCATTCTATTAACTCGTTAAAGCTGTTCAGTTGATGATGACTTGGATAATTTATGATGAGCGTAAAATTAATATTTGAAAGATATTAATGTTGTAGTAATTTCTGTCAAGTGGGCCGACGAAGAATGCACATCCATTAACTATTATATCTTTATCTTGGCATTCACTTTCAGTGTAATGTCATTAAACCAACAGCAATAGCCAGTCAAAATTTAATACTGCATGGGACTGGATATTCTCTGGGACTCCTTTTCAAGCAAAACTCGGTATTTTTTTCAACTGTATTTTTTTGCTCTTTCAGCAAAATGTTAAACACCACACCAAGCTACATGATGATGTGGCTTCGTGAAAATAGCATGTTCATCCTTTGGAATGTAACTTATCACTTTAAGATTTATTCTCCCCGTAATTTTGACGTAGTAATCAAGAATTTTATAAATCAAAACGCCAACATATGCGAATCTCTGTTTTTCATGTTACTCGCCTGAGGATATCCCTCGAATACGCCATACGCATGATATTATTGTTGTATCTTGTTTAAATATATTCTAAATATTGATGTAGCTATGTTTTTACTTCCTTTGTAATATTTCACAAGTATTCGACGCGTTCTAGCGTGAAATCTCGATCGTTGCCACGGAAAATAACAAATAAGTTTTCTTGCGTTGATTGGGATAAACGCATATTGAAAGTGAAAGTGTCACTTGCAGCCTTATTATACTGTGAACCGTACATATCTAAGTGGGATTTATGAAGGGAAGTTATGAATATTGTGAACACATGTAAACTACATGACCTTTTTTCTAAATATTAAAGCATTCAACATGGTAACATTTCTTTTATATGATAGAACGGAAAGCCAAGAATAGTCATCTCTCTCTTTTTCTGTCTGTCTGCTTGTCTGTCTTTATTTGTCTGTCTGTCTGTTTGTCTGTCAGTCAGTCAATCCGTCAGTCTGTCTTTCTGTCAGTGTCTGTTTTATTACTGTCTGTATGTGTGTGTGTCTCTCTCCCCTCTCTCTCTCGGCACACTCACTAAAATGTCTATGAAAATAGCTAGCCGTTTTGAAATGTGGAAATACGTCCACTTATAATCAGCGGAATTAAGAGAAAATTGCTCCGCCCAAACTTGATAAATATTGATATACCACTCATTAGGAGATCATTTCCAAAGCGTTGCTAGGCATTAAGTGGAATTACACGTCGCGTTATATTGACATTTGACCCCCAACACTGACGTTCAATAACGACAGCATTGAGACTGTGTCATCGAGAATGGAGAGGCCCGCGGTGTTTGCAATCGGTAAGCCAACAAAGAATGCACGACATTAAAAAACCATGTAGCCCTGAAATCAACAATGGCGGCTTAGCGCATAAATGAACTAGACATAAATGTGATTACGCTGTAGGTCGTAATTCGATTGAGGCGATACCAGAGCTCGATTAAATTGCGGGCCCACTGCGAGTTAGTAACTCAACCGTCGCTGCCGGCAACTATACCTCTATATCATTAAGCAATTGCTGGGACAGGAAACACCGCATCTGGTAAGATTCAACAGCGAAGCTATCACAATTTTGCTGCGTAATTTGTCTCAGAAACCGTTTATCACGCCTCCTTGAGCCTGGAGCAGAATTTATCGACAGCGCCACCCAGGTAGCAAGGTGAGTACACGTCGCAATACCTGCAGTCGAGATTTTGCGAATCGCAGCACTGAATCGCACAGAAAATGGTGACGACGGCAATCCTGTTGCTTGGTTACCTTCAACTGACATTAAATGGTTCTAACACTAGAACTCTGTAGTGTTACCCGCAGCACAGGTAGAGTCGGTGCCTCTTTCAAATATCCATGGTTACCAGCAGTACACGTCTTTGACAGAACGTGACGTCACTTTACTAAGTATTGTGTGCAGTATCGCGTTTTGTCAGTTCTGTATGCAGAACATTTACCTATATTATCTACATTATGATTTTATCTCTCTGTTTGTATTATATTATTGGTTTGTCACTCAAATCACAGGGCATGCATGAATTGGGGTAGAAGGGACGCAGGAAATACTGACGCCGTATCATACTGATTAATTGAACAGCTCCGGTCCCAGTGTGCAGCCCCTCTCGCCATAGTTGTAGACAGCATTGCCTAGCTTCACAACTCGAGGGTTATGGATTACAACTTGCAGCTGCATCGCTTACACCGCTAATGTGCTAAGCTATCAGCGATGGAGCAATAATTACGTATGCCTATATAGCATATAAGACCGTGGCTGCTGAACCGTATAGTGTTATCAAAAGATTGGTCGGACAGATTTTGATGCATACACTCACTAAAAGTGCAACACGGCTGCTCAGAACACCAGAACGCTGTATGGTCTGTGATTAAGATTTAAAATTGACAGTAGAGGGGCAGTCCCTATGGTTACAACCACAGCACAATTACCGAATACCAAATGACTGAATACGGTGACATTCCCGAACGTGGCCAAAAGACAAACGAACAAACAAACAAAAAACTAACAAACGAAAAGTGACTAGTTTACAAAAGACCTTAACCCCCCTCAACTGACTATGAACAGACTCAGCATCTCCGTGTATCGTGGTAGCATACACTTTCATTTGCACCGTCACTGACAACGCTGCCTCACTTGATACGATTACTGGACGCATATATTACCTGACTGAACATAGCTGGTGACGTGATTGTGGTGATAAGTGAAGCGAGGTCACCAGTGCATCGACAGAATAGTGTGTGATACCTGTGTGCACAGAGTCTAACGAAACAACCTAACGTAGCGCAACACAGGGTCACACCGGGTCATATGTTCTCTGTAAGGTCCTACAAGATCGTCTTGTTAAATTTCAGGAAATCCACAAAAATGTTCGAGTGATAACAACTCGGAAATAGTTTAAACGTTGTATATGTGACTGGAAGAGGTGCTGGTACATGTAAGCTAAAAAAAAAAACAAACTCCAAAGCACCTTGCTATTGACAATATCACTTTCCTTTCATCATGAAAGGAAAGTGATATTATCAATAGCAAGGTGCTTTGGAGTGGTTCAGTGCCCTGTCATCAATCAGAGTGAATACTGAATGGAGATGGAGAAGAAAATGTAAGTGGGCTGTGAATTCGCCAATCTTTTGTGCAGTCTTAGAGATCGAACCTCGTTGATGTACTGAGGAGGAGCTTATAGATATATAAGGCAGTGTGAAGGAATATGAGGCTGTCTACGGGGAGGTAAAGTGACTCGCGAACATAGCTAACATCACAGACCCGTGAGACCCTGGAAAAATTAGAACTCTCAACCGAAACAATGCGCCAATCAAAACTCAGCAGACTATTGTATCAGTGTCGCTGGCAGTGAGTGAGATGTGATAACCTGGTTGTATCACGGGTGACATCACGTGGCCGGTGATTGCCAGCACAGACTACATATTGGCTTATGATGGCCCCAGCCAGCTACCACTGATGGTGCACTGCAGCACGTGCACAACAGCACTGGACCTATGCAGTCACACAAGGTCAACAGGTCATGAACGATTATTCCTTGTTCGCCTTTTCTATTCTCCAATAGAGAGAGGATTACTAATTTTAACCTTCCTTCTTTCGCACAGTTTATCCGGAGTGTGATTTGGCCTAATCTGCGTTTTGAACAATACATACATACATACATACATACATACATACATGCACACATATACATGTACACATATATATAGGTGTGTATTTCAAAGAGTATATATATATATAATATATATATATATATATATATATATATATATATATATATATATATATATATATATATATTATATATATATATATATAAAAGGACACAGAAGTCCTCGTGGAAAATTACAGCCTGAGTGCTCGATGCTAAAGCAGAGCGTTATAAATAATAACGCAAATTACTTCAAGTACAAAGTAATGATATCTGTTACTTAACAGACTCTGTCCGTAAGGAACAGACATTACTATTTTACACAGACACAGACACACAGACACAGACACACAGACACACACACACATATATATATATATATATATATATATATATATATAATATTATATAATATATATATATATATATATATATATATATATATATATATATATATAAAGTTCGAAATCTTCATGGTGTAAAACAGTGCTCAATACCTGTATGGCAGAGCGATTTACGGTAATATATATATATATATATATATATATATATATATATATATATATATATATATATATATATATATATATAATACTCGAGAGACATTACTTCACTATCTGTCTGTCTATCTATCTATCCATCTATCTGTCTATCTATCTATCTATCTATCTATCTATCTATCTATCTATCTATCTATCTATCTATCTATATATATATATATATGTGTGTGTGTTATATACAATCAGGATGAACCGAATGATATAAGACAGTTATACGGTTTGATGTCAACAGATGTCATCAAATATGAACATGTTTAACACGTACATTTGACGATTATATGATTTCCATTTATAAGCTGATGAAATGTTTGTTGTAAATACATTCATTGAAGAGCACTGTTAACTTTTGGGACCAAAGGACTGTGCTTTGACTTACCGGAAGGTCAAATTAGAGTGTAAACAATGCTGGAGAGAGGCAAAGAGATTTTGCCCTTGCCTTCGCAACGTCGAGTCAAAATGGCGCCGCGACATGAACAGTAAGGAATAGAAGTGCATGTTAAGCAGCAGAAAATATATTTCCTGTTCTCAGTGTCGGCCATGAATAAGTAAAGGCAGCCTCCGGAATTGTGCGTGGCCACATTTCACGACAATCACCGACCACGTCTTTCTTGAAAGGAAATTGTGTTTTTTGTTTGTCGCACAGGTAGTGTTGACAGCATGTTTTGGTGACTGAGTGGCTGGCCCTCCAAGGCACACTGACTTTCACTTCCTCCGCGCGTATGCCCTACCATGATTCAACCGCTTTTGCGAAAATGTCTATTTTTACTCTTACCTTTTTTAACGATCTTGTTCGATGATGTGTGTCTTCTGTTTGGCTGCCTGCAACTTCTGTGAGTCCTAACTGTAAAGTTTATCACACCGATATCTGTCAAGGAGTTCAAAAGTCACGTTAATGCCCTGACAGGCCGAAGTCGACGTTTCAGCGACACTTTCACCTGGTGTAGGCTGTCAGCGAACGAAAACCAACAGAAACCATAATCCTCATTTTCACGACGTAACTGTGGCACAAAGTCTTGTCACCGTCTCGTAGCTGACGACATTACTGTCACCGTGGCCTCTATGAGATAAATTTCCAACTTCCGGTTACAAATAGAAACACACAAGCCCCATAGCAACGGTTGGTAAGTGTCAAAATAGAGCGCTGGCCAGGTAAGGTATCCTTGCGCATGCTCTGCATTCTTAAGAAATTGGATAGATCCCGACCTCTCCGTGGTGATATGTAACGCCACCCTACATTGGTTCTCTCCGAAAACTCTTAAGCCTGCTAGGTCGGCTTCACTTTCGCTTTCTGACCAATCAGATTAGACGTTGCATAGAGACAATTCATTGCCCTTCATGCAGAAGCGCTCATTCATCAAAGGGTCGATCGACTTTTCTTTACGACCAGCCATTCAATTCATTTTGAAGATTACCGGCCATTGAAATGCAAATGAGTCGCTGCATCTACACAATTGCCGTCTACTTCAGGTCTTTGTGAGCTCGGTTGCCGAAATCAGCCGTTCTCTGACCGACTTGAATAAGTCGACGGTGCGCTAAGACATACTTTTGATAACAGATGCGCGAAGCCCGGGTGTCTGACGGTTTCTTACCTATTTCCTGTATACACATATCCAAACATCAGTTTATCATAATTAAATGAGCTATTGATTTCGTCTCCCGACCTCCGATATCCCCTGCAGAATATAGGAAACAAAAAAAACTGCGATAAAATTATCGACTTCAACATATAGTTTGAAGGATAAACTTAGCAATGCCTCAGGGCCTTTCCGTTCATGTGCGTGTATGTGTGTGTAATCGTATTGATTCTTAAAACTGCACTTTTCAAATTCTGGTTTTCGATCAGAAAAACGTCATTGACTTCATGTGTGCTGCGGTTGTGCATTCTAGCGTGACCATTGATTAGCAAAACGATCGTGCACACATCCGGGGCATATTTGCTCCATTGCGGCTGCCCGTCACCCGACTTAACCCGGTGTGCAAGCATCGCCGTTTGCATAGGTGAAAGTCGTTGCATAAGCTAAACAAACACGGTTTAGAATTTCACCTTTTGTGATAGCCATATTAAAAAAAATGTATAAATTCTCAAAATTTGCAGCCCGGGAGAATCTCGTACATGTTCTTATCGGAATTCTGCACTGTAGATATAACATGCGGTAATGCTTCATACAAACGTTAACAAATCTGGGCGTGTTATTATTTTTTCCACCTTAACAACAAAATATTTCACCACAATGAGGTGTTGTATGGTACACACAGAACACAAAAAGTGTCAGCGCTAACAACTTTGTTATTCCGCCCTACTGCCAAATAAACAGCAACCGACTTGTGATTGCCACAGTTATAAGCTGTTAAAACACTGAGATAAACTTGATTCCTGCAAATCTTCGATATCTCTATCTGCTGTTCAAATTTACATTTGCACAATGTTCTTATTTGTGTGTTTGTCCTATTACTATACTGAGTCGATCACGCCACATTATTTTGCTATGAAGCGAATTTCCGTAATACACTTGCAGTCGCACACCGCTAGAACTTTCTTGCATATTGTTTATTTACAACGGTTCAGTTTCGGTTTTAACTGTCAACTCGTCATAAATTTGCAATCATTGAGTCCATGCGATTAAGTGCTATGACTTGATTTGTGTACTCTCTGCGACCTGTAGGCGTTAAGTCGTTCGTTCCAGTGATGCTTAAAAGCCGTCCAATTTAAAATACAAACGTTTTTCTCTCTAGGGTCACGATGCTCCTCCAGGGGTCAGGTGTTAAGTCAGATATACTGGGGTTTCTTAGTCACCCATGTGGTCTCTCTCACCATGGAGGTTGCAAGAAAGACCTTTCTTTCTACCTCCTTGCTCTGACAAACAGACGCCCGCATTACGAACAGTTATAAAAGACAACATTGGAACGTTTGTTATGCGTGTTTACTTGTAGACAAAGTCGACACTCAGCCTTTTCATAATGTCGTTCACCGTTTTCTTTGTCTGTTTAAAAAAACGCAAAGAATTCCATGCCTTGCTGAACAAGAAGCCCTGCCCATGCACGGACTACGCATGTGCAGTGTCTCCATTAATTCAAGACTTGGTGAAAGTGCCCTTCACGACAGTTGCTAGGCTATCGTCTGTTATTGCTCCTTGTGTCGGCGGGTCGTTCGCGATCCCGTTTGTTTGCCGCCGAAAAATACAACGCTGAAGAAACGCTGCCCTTGTAAGACGCGGTACGAGCACCGAGGCCACCAACTCAACAGATTTCAGCTGGCGAGATCGATGATTTTTTAAGGTTTTAATTGGGAAACAATGAAGACACACAGGTACCGGTGCTGGAAATCAATTTGATTCAACTACATTGTCAAGTACAGTGAAGGTCGAGCTGCTGTTTCACGGTCCGTACACATACTGTAGTCAGTCAAGGTAAGAACAAACTCTATACTTCAATTTTTAGAGAGACGATATATCGATATCGCGCGATGATCAAGACGACACACATGCCTTGCCCTATTTCTGGGATTGAAGACGTACCATTACTGGTAGGAGAGTCACCTACGTGCCTTGCACTTCAAGTTCCCAAAATATCACACAGTACCAACATAAAGAGAAATATTTTACGAATAGTCCAAATTTTGGATTTGAAGCTTAGTGTGATATTTTGGCAGGACTTGAAGAATACTCTCATTTATATGCCTCAGTGACTTCTGTCGACATTTAAACAGGCGCCATGTTTGTACGCTGGTTGCGACCTCTCGGTTGACATTTTCTCAGTGTTATTCTCTGAAGAGACTCTCATTTTGTGCATTTTATGGCGGTTCTCTCTAAAACTTAGGTGACCTCAATTGTGCAACGGGTGTTACAGATTTCTCTTAACGCCACTCGATATGCCTAAAACCGCAACACATTGATTTTTCAATGACGTGATACTGCTACAACATCATTCAACGCGTTCACTGTCTGTAGACGTGTGTGTTTGTGCCGCGTCGAAGGTTATTTGTCTGTTGTAAGGTGTACATCCTATGAAACACACCGATCAACTTTCCAGAGAAGTGGTGCATTTATGATATCCAACCCTATCAAATGCAGAACATAGGGCAAACAGCATAGCCATGAAGGTTTTACCCTTCCTTCGTAAAATGCAGTACCATTCAGAACAATCATTTGACAGTGGCCATGGACGTGTTGATAGATAACAGGATTCGAAAACATAATTTGAAAGTAAATTTTACATCCTTAATAGATGTTTGCTCAACTCATGTGTATCTATGCTCATCGTTTCAGTAACTAAGTCGCCCCCGAAGAATATGACGACATCAAGGTGTTGGTTCGCGTTATGTTTTCTCTTTTTGGCCAGTTTTCATTACGGTAAGAATCATCTAAATATTTTGTTTTTCTGAAATCCAATTGACGTTTAATGAAATCAACCATTTTCTTCAATGTTGATTTCGAGTTCTTAGCAGTTCGTTTTCAGCGACAATTCGTTTTCAGATGACAAAATTAAAAACAAACAAACAACAATAAATATTAAATTAAAATATGAAACCATCATATACCTTGCGCATTCAGGAGAGGTACGTACGATGCGAAAGGCCTCGCAACAAAGTGTGTGCAGTCATATGTTGTAATTGACTTGTCTATGGCAAACCGTGACATATTGTACAGAATATAGAATATGTTCTAAAATGACCATATTTAGTAATACTAGCACACTATATGCAAAGAAACATGTGCATATATATGTATATGTACCCTCATATAATTGCATGTATCAATGAAGTGAAACACATACATACATACATACATACATACATACATACATACATACATACATACATACATACATACATACATACATACATACATACATACATACATACATACATTGCATATGGAAGTTTCCATTCTGTTATACAATAAAGAAAATCTCTCAGTGACTCTAGAGCAGTACAATGACGCTGGTGTCCAATATTCTCACATCACTCACATATTATTTACAAAGTCACTTTATTAAATCAAAGTCATGATATTCTCATTGCTTTTTACCAGCTCACAGTCAACAGTCATTCTTGGTCGAACCGTCAAGTGTCAGTGTCCTGGAAGACGACGATCACACCTTACAGTGCTCTGTCAGTGACAAGGAAGGTGTTGTCATTTGGCAAAAAGATGGCGAACCTTTAAACAGTGACTACATTCTGAACAGTGGCGTCTCTAGTAACATTTATGAAGTAGAGGCGCCAACCAATGTCGGCGTGGAATATAACTTAATTATAAAGAGTGTGACGTCAGAAGAAGCAGGCACGTACACATGTACGGTTACTGCAGCTGGAAGTTCAAGCAACCTGGTGTCCAGCGCTGCTATCGTCACTGTCATTCTGAGTAAGTTTTTGTGTGGCTTTGTATTCTAATTGAAACATTTGTGTCCATAATGAGCAGTGGTACAGATAACGATGATGATGATGATGATGATGATGATGATGATAATGATGATGATGATGGTGGTGGTGATGATTGTGATGATGATGGCTGTGGTGGTTGTGATGCCAGAGGAAATCGTGATGAGAATGATCTTGCTGTGTGCATACTAATTTTATTCTGTTCTTGTTTTGGTTTGAGAGAGAGAGTGAGAGAGAGAGAGAGAGAGAGAGAGAGAGAGAGAGAGAGAGAGAGAGAGAGAGAGAGAGAGAGATTTGGCATGTTCAGTATTCGGATTACACTTTGTGGATGCGCAGAAGGCTAAAGTAGTTAAATGCGCATTAACAGGAATACCGTTTTATCTAACGTTTTCTTCGACTCGGATGAGTTTAATTAGTTTTGTTGTATTTTGCCAGAACAAACAATTTCACAAACTCCAAGTGCACGCGATGAGAAACTGAGCGATACGATCACCCTGCAGTGTGTGGCCGAGAACAAAGTGGGATCTCTGGAGTGGTATCGACAGGATGACAACCAAGATCTGGTGAAAATCAGCACCGAAACCAGTGTTGTCACGACATTTTCAGACAGGTTGGTATATCATACGTTAGCGGAGAGAGAGAGAGAGAGAGAGAGAGAGAGAGAGAGAGAGAGAGAGAGAGAGAGAGAAACAGACAGATGGACAGAGATAGAGAGACAGGCCAAATTCTATGGGACTGTACTGAGAGTTAGCCGTAGGTGTTTGTGAAGAAAAAGTATGCGGAGAAAACAACAGAGACATAGAGACACAGAGTAAGAATAATGCATTTGCGTTCTTTTTTTGGGCTGGAGTGAAATTTTTGGGCGACATCTAGATCTGCGAAGACAGTACTTCTTGGCCTGAATTAACATTCAATAAAAGTACATCAATGTAATATTTTATCGCTCTTCATTGACGCTAGATATTCTATTGTCGGCGATCAAGACAATGGGGAGTACATTCTAGAGATACGCAACTTGCAGTACAGCGACGCTGGTGAGTATTCGTGTCATTTGACCGAAGAGGGCGTACAAGGACAGGTGTGGTCGTCACCGGCTGAGTTGACGGTGATAGGTAAGTCGTATCCGTTATCATATCGTATAATTATTTTCTTGAAAAATTAATATTTATTCTCCAAGTACAATGTATTCACTCATGAAGACAAAGAGAATTCAGTTGCATTATATAAGATTGAATTGTGGGCTCTTTTCCATCAATACTAACAGAATTTTTTTAAGTGAAATAATGTTCGGCCAGCGATTGAAGAGCGCCCTCTGTAGGCCACTGTCAGTCAAACACCGAAATCGCGCTGTTATGTAGGCCTATTTATGTTTCTGGCTGTTCTGTATGGCCGGTGCGCACAAAAAAGTGTACTTGTATCGCAAATTAAGCTATACAAAACATGCAAAATATAGTTTACGCAGTAAAACGGAATATCCATAGAGACGACATATGTTTACAGTAAGGTCTAAAGAACAAGATACGTGGGTAATGACGGTTCAACAGCTAACAAAATTTACATGAAATTTGAGAGAAAAAATATAAAATTTATTGAACTTTCTTGTTTCCTTTCAATCCTCGAGGCAAAAAATTCTTATTTAATTTTTTATCAATTTGTCGCTCCTTCAGCTGCGATAAGTCCAGATCAGAATTACCCGGAGTGTGAGCTGGTTCCCCAGGGAGAACTCAGCGAGGGCGACAACGTCACTTTGATATGCAGGTCCCAGTACGGTGACCCGCCGGCAACGTTGGAGTGGGGTACCTCCACGGGTCTCACGCTGCCTAGCGTCACCGTCGAGTCAACAGGAGGCGGTCAAGTGCGTGAGGATACAACCTTGATACTGGGCCGCGAACACAACGGCGCCATCTTCAACTGTTCGTCGAGTCACGTGACGCACACACAGACCAAGCGCTGTACTGTTGGGCCGCTGTACATCGATTGTAAGCGTTTTTAATTTTAATAATCGGTCGAACTTTCCTCACGCCATGACATACTCACCTCGCGATACTTTGATATTCAATGTTGCCTTTGGTTGCCAAATCTGTAAAACAAGCCAAGTATGCTACTACCTTGGAATACAGCATATGTACAACTAAAATAAAACAAAAACCATGCTTTGCTAAACTCTCTTGGAACACTCATCCACGTAAGATCTCGTATATCACGTGGTACCGAAATTCGGATGATCGAACTCTTCAAGCGGCTGAGTGTTGATTTGACCAAAGTCACAGTTTTCAATTTTGATACCTACGTGATGTTTACAAAATATGTCGTATTTATTATTTATTTATTTATTTATTTATATGTTTGTTCCCCTTTTCTTTCCTCAAAGTAATGCAACGAATACGAGTTGATATTTACCCAGCTTTAGTAGAAGTCGAAGAAGGGGACAGCACCACGGTCACGTGCAATGCAACAGCCATCGACGACAGCCCCGATGTCGTCAGCTACACCTGGCGATATGAAAGTGATGACATCACCGACGACGACGAAAGATTCATCATAGAAACAGGGTCCATGTCCACCCTGCATATTTTGAGTGGGGCAAAGAGTATGGACAGCGCCATCATCAGTTGCCTAGCTGAGAGTCCGGTAGACGCTCAATTGGCAATTGCCAGTATTAAAATTCTCGGTGAGTAAAGAGAGAGAGAGAGAGAGAGAGAGAGAGAGAGAGAGAGAGAGAGAGAGAGATTAAAAAAAGGTACTGAAATGTCACATCTTTGTCAAACATTTTGTGGGAAGTGAGACCATGCGTAAAGGGTAACATATGCACACGGCTATTGCACACGGGTAATGTCCCTCATTCGGGTGCAAAGAGAAACGAATGGCTTGATCGTTTATTTAACAGTCTCTTGGTTCAACCGATTCTTTTGTTTATCTTGCAGAACCAACTCTGTTCGGTCTGAGTTACACGTTGCTTGTCGTGGTTGTTGCCTTCATTGTTGCAATTATCCTGGCCATTATTTTGATAGCTATAATAATCTACTGTGTATGGAAGAAACGACAACAGAAAGAAGGTCAGTGCGCATTCTCATCTCAACCTCCATATCCAATGCAATGACCGAGCCGAGTGATCATAATAAAATAAACCGGTAAACGTGGAAAGGGGCATTTCGGTTAAAAATAGTTATCAGTAATCCCGTTGTGGGGACAATATCTTCGATTTTGACCGCTGTATAGCATGATGTTACAAGTGAAACAAGATATCAGGAAGCAATGGTGCAGTGTATAAAACGATCGGAAGTAATGTTTGTATTTCTGCGCTTAGTTCTCTTGCGAAAGATTGATCTAATCAAAATGGACTGAGATGAAAATTGAAAAGTATTGGCTGAGACTATATATCCTGCTTGTTAGCTAATTCTATCTATCTATCTATCTATCTATATATATATATATATATATATATATATATATATATATATATATATATATATATATATATATATATATATATATATATATATATATATATAATGTCCCACACGGCAAACCGCTTTACAACAATTATCACATTGCTGAAATGCGTCACAAATCCCTTTCCGTCGTTTACAGACATGGACGAAGACGAGAAAGTTGTCGTGGAACATCAAGTGGAGCAAGCGACTGTGTCGATGAAAGTTGGCAGCGGTAACGAGTCGATCACGCCGTATGGCCGGGACAACAAGTACGATTACTACATGATCAAACGCGAGGGTCGTCGACACCGCTCGGGCAGACACAACGAGGTGGTACCCCTCGGAAGCGCGCCGCTGGACCGATCTCTGCCTCCAATTCCAAAAGCTACCTTCCAGGTACCAGAGTACCAGAACATCAAGAACGATAAGAATATCTACGACGAGATCGACAGGCGAGATCAACGTCGTCGTCGCCATCGTCGGCGACGTCGCCGTCACGACGACGATGATGATGACGATTATGATCACATGGACGACCACAAACACAGTAGCAGACGATCGCGTTCGGAGTCTAGAGGGCGCCATGAACACTCTTCGAGGTCCAAAAGGCGGTCAAGGAGAAGGCGGGACAGGGATGACGACGACTACCGAAGTCGTTCCGAGCCTCCCCGAAGTCGGTCCGAGCGATCGTCCGACAGGCAGAGATCTGGGGACCGGTACGACGACAGACGACGACGATAAATATCACATCAGAATACCAAGATGAAAGTTTGTTTTGTCTGTCGGGGGATGTCAAACTTGAAGACGGCGAATATTTAGTTTAACAAGTGAAACATTTGAGTGCAAACAACTTATGCACCTTCCAAAATGTCAGAATATTAATGTTGCAATGACTTGCGTGGCATGAGACATTTTAATCGTGAACGAGTTATTAGAAATAATATGTTCACAGACTGTGTAAAGATATGGCAAGTCTTCAATCAAAGCTTGCGTCAGTGTCTGGTGAGAAACTGAAATTCAGAGACACACATTAGATCCTTACCATGAACACGATGATCGATTTCCACAAATATTTTACAAACATAAAATATTTGATACGTTAACTCTGTCGATTGTGTAGGTCACGAATATAAGACTTAAACAATTGATCATCTTCAATAGCCTACATGTTAATTATTCGTCTGCTGCTTTAGATGATAGTTTTTATATGTTCTACATGACTGTGAAATCATGAGAGAGAGAGAGAGAGAGAGAGAGAGAGAGAGAGAGAGAGAGAGAGATCAACCGCACATATTTAAAAAGGGTAAAGCTCTGTGAAGAGCATCGGAATTTTTTGATGAACCCACCGCGTATTGAACGGCAATGTACCCAGCTTGTCTTATTTGTACGAAATATTTTCTCATAAGAGTTGGTGTCTAATTATGTATTCATAAAGAGTGTCGACGCTAGAAAAATGATAAACCGTTTGGAAGTTGCACACAAAGAACATCACGTTGAACTGTATGGAAATCCATCTACTTTTTTAGTGTTGGAAACTGATATTGCCAAAACGTAATGTTCGATCTCTAAAAAAAATGCCCCGAGCTTCTGTCACTGAAATTTGCTATTGCATCGCTACAACCTGCATCAGTAGATTGATCTAATTTAACAATCTCGATTCGAAATATGGAAATATCGAATATCTCACGGTGTTTAGATCGGCTCAGTTTTAGTTCTGTAACCGAAATTTTCAGTGACATAACCTGGTGTGCTGAGATCGACACATCACTGGGATTTTTGATATGGGCTTTTGTAATTTCTCACCTTGTTGGAAAGTTTGATTTTAATACAAGTGGTATAATTCTTGAACGTTTTTTAAACACACTTAAGAAGGATACTTGTTATGTCGTTCTTCTGTGGTAATAGGATTGAAAACACGAAGTGACAATTTTAGTTACGTACATAAATATATTATAAGTAGTTAGAACTCGAAGAAGAAGATAAAGCTAACAAAACAAGGTATTTTGCTCGATCACTCAGTGTTAAAAGATCAACCAGAGACTTAATGAATAATTTGTCATTTTGTTATTTTTATTTTTTGTAATAAAATATGCAAGTACACACATAACGCTATGACTAGTAAGTACGTTCAGTATTGTGTACCTGGCTCGCATGGTAGAATATTTGAGATCTACAAATGAATGACGTTTACGAAAAGCGGCGATAGATTTTAGAATGACTTTAATGGATTTTTACATGTTTGAAAATGGTGAACTCATAGTAGCACAACCATTCGTTCCCTGGGTAACGAGGTCTATTTTTAAATGAGAAATGTTTACACGAAACTGATAATTAATAAATAACTGTCATTTTTTGTAATCGATATGCAAAAAGTGTTCTGAATCGTGATTTTACCTTCATGAAGCTCAGATGAATTTAATGTCAGGATTTGTCCTTCATCTGCCCTGTCTCCACCGTCGTCATAAGTCGGATGCTTTTCCAATGATCGAATTTTTCAACACCTTCTCTTATAAAAAATGCAATATGAACACAAAAACATGGAATAAAGTCAAACCAATGTTAGTTTACTTTTTGGTGATAGCTTGGCAGCAATTACGTAAAGGTCACGGTATGCCGTAAAAATACATCCGACGATCGATAAACTTAGGCGCGCCAACCTAACAATGTAGAGAGAGAGAGAGAGAGAGAGAGAGAGAGAGAGAGAGATCACACCTTGTTTGTATCTTCTGAGCACCTGAGCGAACCCACGGGTAACCCTGGTAAGTTTTTGTTATTCTTGCGATGAAATGAAAAGGAACTGTCTATGTCGTTTAACGACACAGTGAAATACACTAGCGTTCTTTCGATATTGTCCAGTGAAGCATATCTGAAACTTTGCTTTACGTCATTTCCATTGAGTTGAACGATATGGCCTTGTCAAATCTGAGTAGTAGAGGAGCATTTATCAATCGCTATGTCCCATGTGATTTGTTATAGTTCAACAGGTGTGAATGTACCAGAATGTGTATAGGTACCAGCTAGTTTAAGTTGTACTAGTTGTAGACCAGTGAGAGAGCTACTTTGATTTCCACAAATGGACACAAAATTTAAAGTGTCTCAAATTCTCAGTAAACTCTCTGTTTTGAATATGATGTACTATCGGCAAATGCTAAATCATCATTTTGGTGTCACGGTAATTATCTTTTATGTTCCTCTAGTGTGGAATGTCAAAAATTTCAGTTTTCTCTTAGGTTTTGGTGTCATTTCTTTGTCACGGTTTAGGACGTGCATAACAATTTATCAAGAAATCTTTGCAGCTCTTGTTGTTGTGCAACTTATGGACGCAGCTCGGCAGGTAGCACGCCCTCTAGAGTTCCATGTACTCACTCTTTGCAAGTGTTCGTCAGTGCATCTTGATACATCACATACACAGTGTATATCTCCAGTGTTGTCCTTATATTTAAAAGTAGCCAAGTAATTTAAGAAAGTTTAGATGGATGGACTGTGAGGGGGCGAAGCGACCAAGCGGCGATTGAGCGCCTCTCGCATGGCGAAAAGTGAAATTTTGGAGTGGCAATGGTGTTCTCTGGTGGCATCTGAGGTGACATTTGACTAATTACAGCATCATTTTTTAAGAATTCTCAACCAAATCAAACTAGAGTTTAATATCGTTTTTGTCGGATGAAAAACTTTTTAAAGAATTTAGATTTTTATCCGACATTGATCTTTTGACGTGGTCCTTTAGTAACATACTCTATCGATGAACCTTATTATCGAAAAATGACACCTAATAAAATGAAATATCCTGACATACCCTTGATTTTAACAGTGCGTATACACACAGACACGTATAGCGTATCAGTAGGTAGACGAGGCTGTCAGAGAGAACAGCGTAAAACGAAACGGTCGGAAACACAACTGCCTGTGACTGTGTGTGAGCTCTGTGTAATTAACGATCGGCAACACACATCCCTGTGACCGTGAATTCTAGCACGTAAAAGTAATCAATGAAAATAAAATACCCATTCAAATAAACAGTTGGTTCTAAAAAAATTCAGTTCTAGATCATTTTTTAAATCTAGAAAATGCGTCGGTATTGCTCTGACAATAACTTGATTTGTTGAGAAGATTATCATACTCGTAGTGACATTGGCAGCCAGCGCGGCGGTGGAAAACTAACTTGCCAGTCTCATGAACTTCGAATCGTCGATCAAAATCACATCTTTACGGTGCTTTTCTCTCACAAATTCAGCGAAATTGAAGTTTTTCATACACAAACTAAATGTATTATTGGAAACAACTATACCTTTTGAACGGGCTTTCTTCGAGAAAAAATATTCCACATTTCTTTTTGACGCCATCGTCAACAGATTAAAGATGACCTAAGATGACCTTCATACTAATCAAACCAATCACGCTGCTCGTAATAAAGGTAACACCATAGGCGCGTCCATCAGCCAATCACACTAAAAGATAGGGCTCAAAAAGCCACAAATGGGTATTTAGAAACTATTTTATATTTGTGCAGTTCCAAGTGGGGAAAGGGGTCGCGAAACTGCTAATTGTACGTGTGCCGTCTAACAGCTGGCAGTGCGATCCCGAAATTAATAGGTCTATAAAAATAATCTCATTACGTTATAAGTAGCCGGGAAAAATGCAAAACAGGCGGGTTATTTACCCGCCACCCGGCTTCTAAAGACAAGACTGAGTTACTAAGTACAAGATACTTCAGAGTCGCTGTAACTGGCGGAATCAAAGAGCTCTAGATTATATAGAAGAGTTTGTGGTAAAATTTTGCTTGCTATGATCATTTGAAAAACAAATTAGTTGGCCTCAATAATTTAAAGGTGGGGAGGGGGTACAGAAGCCTCTCCCTTCGAGGGGCACTCAAATTTGAAAGCTTTATACTGCGGTTTTGAACCTTTTCATCACGTATTTATTTTTGACCAATGAACCCTTCATGGAATTGAGACTCACCCATGTTTTTTACCACCTACTAATTGCATGTGTTCGGTAGACTAAATTGATACATCACTTACACAGTGTATATCGCAATATAGTTGATACATTTGGTATCTAAAGCTGGAAATATTATTATGTGAGTTGTTATTTTATTGTGATCAAACTATTGAAAAAGTACCAAACTGAAAAAGGAAAATTCTTGTTTTAGATGACAGACATCACGACAGATTTCCATAAATTATTTACATTTATCACCTTCAACGTCATCAGTCATCATCGTTTAATTTTAATCAATGTGAACAACAAAGTTTGAAAACAATACACCTGACTGAGGACACAAGCACTCAAACATCGAAAGTTGGCCTGTCTGTTGAGTTCATAATTCTTAGAATGGCATGGCATTTTGTCCCCTTTCAGACAGTGGCTCAGTGCCTCGAGTACGGTGTTTTTTCAATCGAGCCTGTCTTATCATTGAGAACTTATTTTGAAAGGCAGTAAGAAGAGTGGCAATTTTTAGCTTACAGTTTTTTTCAAGTAAATCAAAAGTATAATTTTGTCATTTAATGAAACAGGAAAAAGTCCCCAATTAAACCCAATTAAGCTTCGGCGATTCGCTTATTACTAATTCATAAATATCTGAAAAAATATTCTCGGTGATTAAAAAATATTTTAAAAACTATTTTTACAAGTTGAAGTACAAGCTGTGAGTTTAATTTATATTTTTTTTGTTGTGGACTTCATTCGTCTTTTGATTTTTTGTTTTTCCAAAAATTGGTAATATCGTTGAAAATGTGATTGTCAATTTACCAGCGACACATTGACACAACAGTATTATTGCCCGCGGGGGGTTGGGGGTTGGAGGGGGGAGGTCGTTGGAACTGCGCATGTGCGATTTTCTTATTTAGAAAGAATGTATTTCATGCGCGATATCTGGATGCATCACGTCAGGAAAGCTGCAACATACAGATTTTACAATTTACATTATAATAAACAGTCTTTCATCAACTTGAAACACCAACGTACCTTATAGTTTTTACATTTGTCGTATGGATCTCATAGACCTATAACTGCAGGTCCCACGACACCCCCCCCCCCCTCTCCAAAGAGTAACTGGTAACCGTGACCCATTACATCGTGGTAGGAAAAGCAAGTACTGGATACCAGACTTTCATTTCTGTTTCGCCAGTGAGATCGAAATAGGAACGCCAAGTATGTTATGAAGTAAATCAAAATATGGTTTATAAGCGTATTTCCTATATTGGCATGTTTTGTTGAAGATAATGGTACATCGGATGAACTCTAAAAATTACAAGGTCAAATACAACAGTAAAAATAAAACAAGTCAAAGGTTTGTTTCGCATTCATCAAAGTTTTATTTACAAGTACTCATACAGAGAGCAACATAATGTTTACTTGGCGATACAAATGTACATATTTGAGTGACTTTACATTAAAATATTCAACTTGTAAACTCTATTTCTCATTCGAGAAAATAAATCAAAAATACTTGTATTACTTTTTGCGGCCATGATTGGTGCCTAAATTTCTTATTTCGACTTAACGCACGCAAACAATATTTACAATGTTCTTTATTTTGATTATGTAGGCCCTATTCTCATCAAGTTTATCTGTATACTCCGTGTTAGCTGCACAGCAGCTTAGCGTACATAGATGGTGAACTTATCGAAAAGTCAGTCTGTTTTGCTAAGCAAGACTAATAAAGAAGTTATTGTTAATTGGTAACGAAAAGAGGGTCGTCTGCGGCAACATACGCCAACTGTAGAACAACACTACACGTGAAGTCCGCTCAGTCACTGAGTTCTGATAGCGTTATTGGTCATAGCGCCCCCTTGCGACAGTATGCAAAACTGATACTGGATACTGGTCCGTTCATTTCAAACATGGCAGTCTGTCTGAACGGCACGGTTTTGTCCTCTCCGTGAAAATCCCGTAAACTGCGGAAACCATTCCCGATTTCAAGAAATCCCAGGATTGTAAGAGTCGCTAAAGGCATCGGAATCACAAGGTACGTTTCTGCACACACATGTCTGTGAAAATTGTCAATTTTTTGACAAGTTTTACCAACCCAATGCAACACTGTGTAAACGCATCGCACCTCTCTTCGCCCACGGCGTGAGAGATGTCTTTGACAAATTTTTCTGAACTTCAAAAATGTTCAGATGTGAATCAGTTTTCCATAAAAGTTCAGTGTTTATTGGTAGATATGAATGAAAACTTATCTTATGATCCAAAATCTAGCTGAAATAATCAAAATTGTTCAAATTTCCAATAAAATTCAATCGCTACAGTCTGTCGGTTGCATTGTGTTGTGTAAAATTCGTCTGGAAAGTGGTAGTTTTTCACCAGAAACATACCTGCAGAGTTGACATGTTATATTGTCATGTCTGCTTCTATGTATGTTTCTGTACACTCATGCACACATCTGTGAAAGTCAAAAAATTATTCTGACAAATATTTCACAATAAAATTGCAAAAGGCTGCTGTTAGAAAAATCAGAAAATACTCAATTTTCCATAAACATTGTTTTAGTGTTAATAGCGCTGATCGCAAATGACGTCACTGTTCTCTCTCATTAATATGCATAAATAAACATTTGTCCGCATTTTCCGCATAAACGACGAGAATAAAACCTGCGAGTGTTAGAATGGCTATTTAGCGTCACACTTATTCGTATGAATTGATGACTGAGACTAAAAGCTGCAACAACAGCCGCGCATACAACGACAAAATTTGTCCGAATTTCAGCATATTTGTCCGAAAGTCGCGCGCGTGCAGCTATATTTAGTAACAAACCCGGAATCGCGATCAACGCTATTGCAATCTGATTAAAATCAGATGTAGAGTACAGCGACGTCTATACTTACACAGTATTCTCTTGCTGTCGCCTTTCAACAACAAGAGAATACTGAGTAAGTATGGACGTCGCCGTACTCTACATCTGATTTTAATCAAATTGGGTGAATTGGTTTGTCCAAGATGCCAAATTAATGTTTGATCCAAAAATACAAAATATGCAAAGTACCTTCAAAAATAAAGATTTACAGCCTGCCAGTTGCAATGAGTTGTGTAAAATTTGTCAGAAAATTTGTAGATTTTCACTAGAGATATCCCTGCAGAGTTGACATGATGTGGTGTCATGTCTGCTTATATGTACAGTAGTTTAACACAGTAATCCTGTGTTACAACTAATCTGTATGGATTATCCTTACACAGTGCAATGTAACGGGGATACTTTAACTGACCTTGACCTTTATAGCTGAGAAATTCACCATCACAATTGAAGTGAACCACTCTATTCCCATAGTAATCACAAACATATATGCCATCTTGTTGGTGATCAAAACACAAACCCCATGGTATCAAACTGTACTCTAAGTGTCCTTGCCAATGTCTCTTATACTTTGCATCTGGTGATTCAAAACATGAACACATTTCCTGCCACCATCTGATACAAAAATACATTTCTTATTCACAATCAGATCTCAGGGATTACTGACTTGTCCTTCTTCAGTTCTTGCAATGTGTTCACCAGATTTCTTATATTTTCTCACATATCCATTGTAGTCACCAATGAATATAAAACCATCAGGACTCAAGCAGATACCTCTTGGTGAAATTCCTTCTTTGCGTCCAAAACAGTTTAAAATCTTGCTTTGTCCAGAACTCACCACAACTTGTTCATTCCCTTAATCACTCATAAAGTATTGGTCATTGTCTTCATCCACTGTGACATTCCATGGATTAAATGACTCTGGGAATGCATGGAATTGTAAGATGAGATCACAGCAGAGTTGGATTGGATCAATAACCTGAACTCTATGATTCTTCCAATCACATATAACCCATTGACCGTTGTTCTTGATGTATATTCCATTGGCCCCATTAAATTGTCCCGGCATTGATCCAGACCCAAACACTTCAAGGACACTCCCCTTGACCGGATGGCCTAGGGAAAACAAAAACATAAACAAAGGTCAAAGGTCAAATTGCAAACTACAATTTCTATGAAGTCAAACATTTTCTGATCTCACAAATTTTCACTGAATACAAACTCTCTTTGTTTACACAAACACATGGAACATTTAAAGGAACGACTTCCTTACATTGTTATGTAACTCACATGTTTCCATGGCAACGTATTCACATTTTATTGATGGAAATGTGATTTCAGTCCATAAGGTAAGTAAGTGTATTGCTGATTAGCTCATGTTTTACCAATGTTTGCCAGGTTGTAAATTGTTTTGATGTGTTTTGACCTCAATCACAAATACATGTTGATGTAACTCACATGTTTCCATGGCAACATATTTGCATTTTAATTGATAATATTGTGATTTTCAGTCCATAAGGTAAGTCATTGTATTGCTGATTAGCTCATGTTTTATAGAGAGAGTTGCCAGGTTGTAAATGGTTATTTGTTGTATTTGACCTCAATCACAGATACATACAATGTGTTTTTTCATTTGTTTATTTGCTTCTTTGTTTGTTTACCGTTACTATGAACGCTACCAAATGTTTTTCAACATTCTCCTGAATTTTATTTCTGGTTTTGTGTTATCTGTTTCCCCCAAGTTTTCTCACTAAAATTTCCCTGACCTGCCAATCTGTCTCTCTCTAAACCTTTTTCACTAATCAGTTTTCAAATACTTGCAGTCACTGATTTGTTTATGCTATAGATTTATTTTGTTTTGTTTTTTTTCCAAATTCTTGTCAATATTTATCAAGCTGTGCACATTTTGCCCTAATTTTTACATATTTGTCAATTTTATTTGCAAATTTTGTTTTGTAAATTTTTGTGTTATTATCTGTGATCCTAAATTTACAGAAATAATCTGTGCTTCAAATGTTTGCTTGTTTTTGTTGTTTGTTGTCAGCCATTCTGAAATTTAGCTTTGTTTTCTATGTTCTGTCTTCTACCAGTTGTTTTGTATTTTACATGGTATCTATGTAACTGTATTATAGTTGTAATGCTGATTAGCTAAGCATAATTGCCATGTTGTAAATGATTTTGTTGTTTTGACGTCAATCACAGATACATACAGTGCTTTCTGTTTGTTTGCTGTTGCTTTTAATTTGACAATTGTTGTTTTAATATTTTCTCCCCAAATTTCATTCTTGATTTTCTATATTTTTACCCCAATTCTCTCATCCAAATTTCTCTGACCTGCCAATTTGTGTCTTTCTGTTTCACGTTTAAAATACCTAGATTCACAAACTTATTTATGATATAGTTTTAGTTTGTTTTTGTTATTTCAAGTGTTTGTCAAAATAAATGAAGCTTTTGGTATTTAAACCTAGTTTGTACATATTTTTAAATAGATTTTCAAATTTCGTTTACCATTTTCTGTTTCCTTTTGTCAATACTCTGTGACCCTAAATTTACATAAATAATCTATGCTTCAAATTTATATCTGTTTGTGTTGTTTTTTTTTGTTGACCATACGCAGGGATAGAAATACTTTTTTATTTCTTGTGGCAAAAGTTTGCCACCGGATATAAAATTAGGTGGCAATTATGAAAATTCTGGTGGCAGTTTAACACATCATGTGATCGGTATAATAAACATTTTGTCATTGCCACATACTCATTCTAATTTATAAATTCTTGAAAATATGGTGAGTACACATCACAAAAAGTCAATCCGTACTGCAGGCCTCGAAAATTTTTTTCAAACTTACCATGGGACACGTGAATTTCATTTTTACTTGCCCGAGAGGAAAAATTACTTGCCCTAAATTTCTAATAACTGTACCAGTAATTTGTAACAGAGGGCAAGAGTTTGGCCATATGAAGTGAATTCAAAGAGGGAAAAAACAGATTCAAACATGAACTACATCTTGTTACCAGATATGAACTGAAAATGCTCACGTGTTTCATTATATATTGCAGTTATGTGTAAATTTGAACCTTTGCCACATGTTTGCAACTTCATTGAAAGTATTATGATCAACATAATGAACAATAATCACTGCCGATTAATTCTAAAAGGTCATGAAGTATACAAATATGTAATTAGCTGAAATAAAAATATTAAAGTTCTTTGACTGCTGTCATTGTATCACCATTTTATATAGCAAGTGTAATTACCGTTGGCCAAGTCCTTCAAGCCATATATGCCGAGCTGTGAAAGCTCATTAGATATGCAAATTATAAATTAGCTGACATGAAAATGTGAAATGACTTTCTATATTGTTTTAACCAGGTATAATCATCAATGTACATAGCATGTTTTGCCAACTTTGATCAAGTAAATCCCAGTATATATCCCTAATAAGCAAAGTTCATTAAATATGTAAATTAGGGATTGACATAATGATTGTCAATAATGTTGTATCATAGTATCTGCAATATATGTAGCAAGTTTTGTCAACTTTGGTCAAGTCAATTCAGATATATATCTCTAATTAGGGAAGTTCATTTAATATGCAAATTAGGAATCGGCTGAAGAGAAAATGCTTAATGACTTTCAATAATATTGTATTATATTGTCTTTAATGTACACAGCAAGTTTCATCAATTTTGATCAAGTCAATTCAGATAAATATCCCTAATTATGAAAATTCATTTAATATGCAAATTAGGAATTGGCTGAAGTAAAAATGTCTTTTGACTTTCAATAATGTTATATCACAGTATCTTTGATGTATAAGCAAGTTTGGACAACTACAATCAAATTAATTCAGATATATATCCCTAATTTGGAAAGTTCATTGAATATGCAAATTCGGAATTGGCTGAAGTAAAAATGCTTAAAGACTTTCAAAATGTTGTATCATAGTAGCTCCAAATACATGTAGTAAGTTTCATCAACGTCGGTCCAGTCAATTCAAATATATATCCCTAATTAGCAAAGTTCATTAAATATGCAAATTCGGAATTGGCTGAAGTTAAAACGCTTAATTACTTTATCTTTAATATACATACCAAGTTTGGTCAATTTGATCGAGTCAAATAAGACATATATCCCTAATTAATAAGTTCATTAAATATGCAAATTAGCAACTATCTTTCATGTAACCCCTTAATGGTTCCCACTGCTGATATCTCTTGGTGTGATCAACATTTTTAGCAAATCTCATCAAATTGTGTGTAGTCGTTTTTAATGTATATCCGTTTTTTCTAAAATCATTAATTATGCAAATGAGTAAAAAGTATGCAAGCCACACCCACCAAAAACTAATCAGTTCTTGCCATTTGCTAACTGAATATATGTACCAGATTTGATTCTGATCTGACCAGCCGTTTTTGAGATATCGGACCAACAGACAGACAGACAGACAGACAGACAGACAGACAGACACACGGACAGACAGACATCGCTGCGACATATGCTCACGTGTGTCAACACATGAGCAAAAAATGAAGGACTATTATCAAATCTGAAATGTAGCAGAAGAAATGTGAGAATACTTTAGTCTTTTCTGTAGATTTGGTCATCTAGATACATCTTTGAATTTGGAATTTTTCAACAACCTAATCAAAATTAAAATCTTTGCATAAGAGTAATAAGATTGTGTGATTTACAATGTGCATGGCTGGCTGCTGCTCTTTATTATCAAGCTGAGATCACAGACAACTGCTCTGCTAGTGTTTATCTGCCAATGCATACGCACATGTACACCTTCAACCTTTTTACCTGTTTACATGTCTGCTCACTGAGCACAGCAGTTTTATTTTGATAAATGTATTCGTCAAGAGAGCAGATTCAAGTTTCATTTTCGTTACTCTTCAGTGCAGATTTGTTTCTGTAAGTGAGAGCCGATCCCTAACAACCAAGGTCACGTAATTTGAAACTGTCTGCATCTCACACAGTATATGTGGCCTCCTCCTCGGTCGACTGAGCCCGTTTCGACTACGATGTAAACTTGTACTTTTCAACTGGGTGTTGATTTAATTACGTTGAACAGTAAGCTTTGCCGAGATCCATGGCTTCGAATAAGTTTACATCCATTTACCAAGCACATGGTGCAACTACACTATCCCGTGAAGCCGATCGATTGTCATACGAGTCATACACTTGCACAAAGAGAATGGCAACCACTGTCAAGAGCATACCGCTTTACGGCACACATACAAAACAGTGAGTTCACTCCGTGTCGTCGGAGAGAACATGTCGCAAAACTCTATTTTTACGACTTTTTGTGTTTTACAACAGCAAGAACGATTATTTTGCGATGTCGGGCGGATTTTCAAGGGTTTTCAGAAAAAACTTCTGAGAGTTGAAGGACTTACAATGATTGTAGGCGTGTACAGACCTAATGAAATACGTTTTCAAGCTTGAATTGTCCAGAGCTTAGTTGATTCAACCGCTGGTGCACTTGCCCGTCTGACGGGAAGCATATTTTACTTGCCCGAACGCAAAGTTCACCAGCCACGAGCGTCGGGCGATAGGAATTTTTGAGCCCTGTACTGGCTAATGAATTGCAAGTATTTATTATTATTTAAATCATGATGGCTGCAGTTTGGCTTTGTTTTCAAAATGTCACAACATGCTTTTATCTTGTGCCGTATGACTGCATATGCGGCTATCACATAGGGCAACAACATGTCAAGTGTACAAAAGCTGCTGTCATTGATATGGAGATTAGCCAATCACAAGTTTTGATTCACGCTATATTTTCATTCATGCAAAAATGTCGCAATTAGTTTGGTTTTTTTTGCTAATGAGTTTTTCCGCCGTCAGACAACGCGTGTTCCTTCAGTGTTCCTTCATTCAAGCCGTAGGATCGATGACATGATGACCCAAAATTAGTGGCAGAAAAATACCACCAGAAAAAAAATTTGGTGGCAGATTGACAGTTTTTGGTTGCAAATGCCACCATTGCCACCGATTATTTCGAACACTGCATACGGTATTGTGTTTTTGTCGGCCATATTGAATTTAGTTTTGCTTTCTATCTTCTCAGGTCTAGTGTGTTTACAATACCCAGCATCTGTGTAGCTGTGTTATCGTATTTTTGTTGTTTTGATGTAGTCTCAGATACATTTCATTTTGTTTTCTTATTTTTTGTTTGTGTGTTGGCCACTCTTAACTCTACAAACACTTTTTAATTCTTCTTGAAAAGTCTATTGTTCTTTCTCCTATTTGTTTTCTACAAACTCTCTCACCCACATTTCCCTGTCGAATCCATCTTTATTCTGTGTTTTTGAAGTGAAAAGTAACTATTGCTTATTTATGTTATTGTTTTTAAAGTTTTTGTCAAATTCATCAAACTTTCTTACAATGTGTGCAAATTTGTAAAAATTTTGCAAATTATATTTTGTTCAGCATTTTGATTTTGATTTCTTCAATAATGTGTTACCTTAAATTTGCCGTGCTTCAATGTTCACGCATTTGTTTGTTTGTTTGTTTGTTGTGTTGGCCATGCTGAAATATATTTTTGTTTTAAACCTTCGGTATCTGCCAGAGTATGTTCACAATCATTCACTGTATACCTTCATTCCAAGATTAACTTGTGTTACTGTTAGATGTTTTCACATTATCAGCTATTGTTCATCCTTTCGTACGTAATATTTTATTTTTCTTACATCACAACTATAAAAAAACCCTAATTCAATGAACTGTTGTGCCACTCTTGATGTTGGTCATGTACTGTGATAAATATCTTCAACATGATTTGTTGATTTCAAATAAATTTTGATCAACTCTAAACCAAAGTGAATCAGTTTTGTTATATTTCCTTAAATGTTGGCAACATTGATTCCTCAATATTTTTTTTGTAATTTTGTGTGGGCCACACTAAAAGTTTCTTTTGTTTGAATTTGAACATTTCTTTTTACTTTAGTTAATAAATATCCACAGAGTCAGTCTACAGATATTGAAAATATAAGTCCAATGTTGTTGTACTTTTTGTAGTTTTCCATTGGCCATTTAAAGAATTCATTTGAAATTGAAACAATCTTTGTTTATGATATAAGAGATTCCACAGGTAGCTTTTGTCCGGAGATTGTGGAACTGACTGACTGTCATATCAAAACGTTGTGTGAACATTTTCTCATAATCTATAGTATCCCCATGTAAGGTGTGCCTCTCTGTATGATACTTTATCTCGCTGTAATGGTTACTATCTTACTCAGTCTTTCTCTGCCTTTACACTAACTGTGTGCAAGGTATTTCTAAGCACTGCATCTCTCCTTCACACAGTCTCACACTCACTGAATACTGTAACTGTGTCATGTGGTTATTGGTACACTCCTTTCTTACAGATGCATTATTCATGCAATAAGGCGATAACTTGTAAAGTTTTTATCCAATACTATTTCAAATGTTGTCAAAATTATCTCATTGATAGTCTGTACAATTTTGCATTTTTATTACTGAATTTCTTTCAGTCACCAAACTTTTGCATATTTGTTCTCAATCAAATTCTGTGTTTTGCTTCCAGTTCCAGAATGTAATATCAAATTAATTCTGGACGCGCCATTGCGCAATTTGCGCAAAAATCTCGAATGGCCCTCATTTCTACCAAATCTCGAATGGCCCTCATTTCTACCTTTGATGCGCCACTAAGGGCGCAACATTTTATGAATGGGTCGGTCGATCACGCAGAGTTCACTTAGTTCATACATTTACGTAGCTCCCCGAAGGTCATTACCTCAGTCATAGTGTGCCATGTAAAACGATTCAGTTACCCTTCGACCTTTGCCCACTACGGCATATATGGTGGTACATAGGAAGCTGGGTAGAAAGGACTGATGTAGGGGCAATGGTGTATTGGAGCCGTGCGCATGTGGTACGATCGATGAATGTAAACAACGGCTCCGGCCGCCGCGTTATCGTGAAAAGCTAGTCGCCGCTCAGATTTTTAACGCCAGTACTATATAATAGTTGATGAACCCAGGATGATCGGGCAGTCCCTTAAATTGAAGCGTTTGCAACGTCCATCGTCCATACCAGCGAAACGTTGAACACTGCAAGGAAAGCATTCATGCTTGGCCGGCCAGATGATCGTTTTGAAGAGCAACACAGTTTATAGGTCGGACATATCTCGTTTTCCAGAGTAGCCAGGTCTATGCATAGAACAACACCGCTGTGTAAAACCCTTTGGTCAGAACCAATGATCGTAAATTTGCTAATACATACAAGTTATGTTTAAAAGTTGATGTATCGATCACTTTATGTAGGTCGTACGGGTTACACTCTCGTGTTGTACCGGTATACTATCAGTGTGATAATTGTCGACCAGTGCAAATCGGGGGCCACTCGGAGAAATCCTACCGGTGCGCTAAGCTTTGATCATGATCGTTTCCACAGTCAAAATCACAGTCCGTAGTAATTTGTACAGTTGTTAAAGTCCGACATCAATAATTCATCACATAAGTTACGTAAACCATATAACTACTACCTCCATGCGTAAACAATTGACTCAAACCAAACGGTTAGTTTGCTGCTGCCATTGTTTGCTGTAGGCTGCGTTGGTTACAGGTGGCCTGATCCCTAGTATTCTCCTTTTCTTGACTTGATAGACTATGGTATTTTCAGCAGAAAATTCAAGGGTTTTACATGTGTGATCATGACGGCCCCCGATTTTCTAAAATGGCCCCCTTGGGACAGGAGTAGGGGCCCAAAGCGGCCCCTTGTTTTTACGTCCTAGAATGAACACTGTAACAGAATGTAATATCAAATTAAATTATCTTAGTCATAATGTCAACCATGATTACATGTAGCTTTTTTATGATGATCATCCCGTCTCCTTGAATCAGTTGATAAATGCCTGAATTTTGGAAGTTTTCTTAATTCTCAAAATTATTGTGTTGTACAGGTTTCCATATGTTGTGTTTTTGCCAAATCAGTCACTTCACTGAAAAGTGATCATTTACCTAGAATATGATACACAGCATAAGATAACTTGCATCAACAACAATGTAATTTGTGTATAAAATCACAAATACATATGTTTCTTTCTAAGCTAACCAACTTTATCCTTACATTTTACACAGGTTATTGGAAACAGCATTTTGAAGACTATGACAGTGAAATCAGTGTGACTGACAGACTGGGAGATGACGTCACAAGTCCAACCACCATGGTGAAGTACCTAATTGGACACGTTGGATGACATGGAAGATGTCAGAGTTTATGAAGATATGAAGACATACAGCAGACAGTGAAGACGTCACCCATTCTACAGGTGACCTCCCTGGTAGCTGTTGCTATGGTGAAGATGTCTTTGGGTTCAAATGAACCTGGAATTTTATATGGTGTACATATTGTACACACAAACCAAACGGCCCTTTTCAGGGCCATCACATCCTCCAAAAAGAGAACTACCGTATACTAAAATTGCATAACATTTTTTATTTCTTATTTTTCTTACTTTTCTGCATGAAATAATTTTCTATCTTTTTTTCTGTTTTGCTTTTTTAAATTTTTGAATGAACATTAACTTAAGGTAGAACGCACCTCGGGGACAGACATTCGGACTCTCAAACTTTTACAATTCTCTTCTGATATACCACATGTGGGGGTTCATTTTAAAGCTCTTGGTGTAAGAAAACTTCGCACCGGCTTAGTTTTTTGAAATTCGAAAATTTTTATTTTTCTCCATAGAATTAACACAGGGATGGCGGACATTTTGAATTTCTAATATCGGTAAATCTTGGGTAATTTGTTTCTCTAGTTCCAAAATTTGCTCGGTGACCCCCGATTTTTATTCTTGATTTTGAAAGAGAATGATTGAAAGATTCCTTGAGAAAAGTTTGAGCAAAAGTTTAAGTCTTTCACTTCCGAGGTGCATACTACCTTAAACAGGTAAGTAGCATGTTATAATTTAAGTAAGTATACAGAGCTCAAATGTTTGTTGTTGCAAACATGCACACATTGCATCTCAGCTTTTGTATCATCGTGTACTGGCTTCCTGGTGTGAGAATTGTGATTGAGCACTGGGTATAGTTTGTCTATTATGAATCTGTAGTCTTCCATCCCATCATCCCTCTCACCTTACACTTAGACTGCACTGCCATATTTTGTTTGTCTTTGTGTCGTAATGTCTTTGTACAAAAGTTCAATTGCAGGGTTACAGGTAGACTGAAAGATTCAGTTGTGAAGGGTACTCTACCAACTCCAATCCTAACTATGACTGAAGGTGCAGTACAGGTAAACATTGTGAACTCAAAAATGTCATTTACTGCCCAAAACACACACAGCAGGCCTGCTTACACACAATGGAGTACAGCAAAATTCCAATGGTTATTAAGTCTGCTTACATAGTAATTAAGAGTGTTATCTTCCACTCTGGAAGTAAATATACAGACCCGCCAGAAAGTATTTACGCACCTAGTTTCAACAGTGAAAAAGTTTCGAAAGTAATAAATAGCACACACTGTACAAGGTTTTCAGGAAAAATCAAACTATATTTCGTAAGTAGGTGACAAATGAAAGACAAAAATCGTAAAATCTTTGATCTTAGAACAACGCAAGGCAAGAAAATCACGGCATGAAAAGAGCTGTATCTGACAGTCTGAAAATCGTTCGATTCTCTATGGGAACAACAACGCTAAAGAACATGAATATTAAAGTTCATTAGCTGTATCTTCTTGTGATTTTGTCGTTAGTTTTGATTGAAATGATCACTGGCTCATGTTGAATAGCCTGTCAAATAACAGAGAATCGCATATTATTCGGAAACATTACGTGCCCTACAACTAAATAACATGTGATTTTACAACGAAAATTTCAATTTTTGTCCGGACAGAAATACAAACTCTGTTGACACGCGGATTGCAACGTAGGCATTCTTCTGCACCTGCGCGAGCCATTTACAGCAATTTCAAAATAAATATTCATTACTTATGCCCGGCACTTACCTCGTAGTATCCATTGTCAAGCACGTTGCGTAGCCAGATGTCTGGCAATCCTCGACGCAATGTTGTTTTGATCCCGCAATAAACGTGAACTTGTACATCTGGCGTGATCGCGGCGTCACCATATCTGCGTTCTCCCCAGCACGCTGATCATGCCAGACGTCAACAAATGAACTCGGAAGGGCAACACGTTTGAACAAAAATTAGCAGTTTTATGTGGCTATAACATCACTAATCATGTTTGTTTCTTCGTAAAACAACATTTTGCAACAAATATGAGCCTCCAACATGGAATTTTCCGAGGTAAAAAATGGTCAAAAGTTACAAATAATGGCCCTTTAATGAGGTCAATCGAACGTTCGTACCAACTGTCAATAATGGGTATGTCCACCCCTTCGCTGGATGACTTCTCGTAGTCGGCTTGGCATAGTATTGACAGTTTCCGGCAAACATCTTGTTGAAAATGTTCCCACGAAGTGACAATACGATTATACAGATCGTCAACGCTGTGAATTGGACGCGAATGCACTTCCAAAGTAATCAAGGGTAAATTACTAATCTGTAGACGCTCTCACCAGATTATCTACAGATTAGTAATTTACCCTTGATTACTTTGGCTAATTAGGCACTCAAACTCATCAGATAATAGACGCAGCATGTTGATAAAACGTATACGCAAGATTGTCAAGGGCAGTGCTAAGTTAAGACCGAAACACCAAAGGTTGGTAGAATATATCTTTATTAGCGATATAACGAAGCACCTACCCAACCCTGGGGACGGACATGTAGACAGCCCCCTGTGGAAATACCGTAAATTTCGACTCGTCGCTCCAAACAACACGGGACCACTGAGCAGGTGTCCAGTTCACATGACGTCGGGCGAATTGTAATCGTGCTGCGATGTGCCGGGGTTGTAATTTCGGCTTTTTCTTTGCAACACATCCACGAAGGCTAGCTCCTCTGTAAAGCCGTGATTTCACTGTACTCAAACTCAAGAGTTTCCCGGTGTCCTCATGAAATTTTGCACGGAGTTCACGGGCCGTTTCGAACCGGTCAGCCAGACTCGACCTCACCAACATTCTGTCTTCCCGTTCACTTGTCAGCCTCGGGCGTCCAGACCGTTGTACGTTGGCCATGGTACCATGTTGCGACAGTTTATGGATGTTGTATCTTACACTGCCTTCAGATATGCCCAGCTGCCTTGCGATTTCCCGGTTTTTGACACCCTGAGTATGAAGTGCCTCTATTTGGCCTTTCGTATATTCCGGAAGTTCGCGAACTTTGGGCATGTTTCAGTCACAGAATGTTTACAAACAGAGATTATAAAGTAACCTCCGACGACCTCTATCAGAATATTCATTAGCAAGTCTGGCAGATTTCCCGCCCCAAAATTTAATCAGAAATATATTTAAAAAACCCTGATTGGTCGATATTTGAATATGAATAGAAGAAATTTAACCGCATGGAATTTGGCGCCAAAGTTAATTATATGCAAATTATATGCAAATGAGTACGTCGCCATTGAAATTTCCATAGGAATTTTCGCTATCTTGAAAACACTCGCCGTACGTCTGTATTCAACGTCCAACAACAGGTCTGCATTGATTAAAATGGGTTAAACCTTCTGCATATCAATTATTTTTCGAAATAAGGCACATTGGTGCGATTTTTTGAGTTATATTTCGTGCCAAATGTTTATTGTTGAGGTGCGTAAATACTTTCTGGCGGGTCTGTATAAGGGGTCATCATACCCTAATATGCTGTCAATAAACTTATGATTTGATTGGTTCCAACAAGATGTGATTTGAGAACAGATATTTCACACTACACCTTCAGTTGTGGTAAGGGTTGGAGATCATGGAGCACTCATAGTATGACAGAATCTTTCAGTCCAAGCCACACATGAATTGGTATGGACTCCATTAACGTTTTCAATAAATTTGTTACATTTTTGGAAAGTCACTCAAATGTATGCCAGTATAACACAACAATTATTGAGGACAGTTTAATCATGAGTGGCCAGTGGTGTATTGCTGTATCCACGAGATGCCAAAAAGTCTGTCATGAGTCATAAGCTAAAGCATATTTTGGAAATTTGTCCTTAAGTCAAAAATCTAATTCAACTACATATTGTGTTCCAAAGTCAAATTTTTCTAGTTTTTTTTTCACTTTCAGACATTTCATGGTATTGTTTTAAACCTGGCTTATGGATTGTGCATACATATAGGTCTGGACTATCTTACTTCACCACACTTTTTTGCAAACTGAGCCACAAAGAAGTTTCTGACAAAGGTTGGTGATAAATGAAGATAAGAGAGCGGTCATTATTTAAGCAGGGAGGGGGGTTGGAACAATTTGTCCAAAAGTGCTGAAAATTACCTACACCCCTGGCCCTTTGTAAGAAGTCTACAAGACATTACACAAAGTTTTGAGTGAAGGCTCTGTAAGTTATTGTATGCTTTGTCTGGATATATGCATGATTTATTGTCCAAGTGTGACTTATAAGTAGAGTTGATTTATAGTATATTGATGACGTCATCCTCTATTACAGAAACGTTTCATCAAGTGTCCGTTTTGCTTTGCAGAGCTTGACAAGTCTACATGTTACTGGTTGTCAGAACAGTAAACACTTGAAGCAATTATAGTAACCCAACTCAGCATGCATTATCATTGGTATCAGAATACAGTAAACATTTCCCATGCACTCTCTGAAATCACAACTTGGCAATGATTACATTCAAAATTACTTTCTTCATGTCCTGAGTGCACTCAGACAACATCTTTGACACAATACAAATGTTGATTGGCAACGTTATTGACAAAACAAACATTCTTTTTGTCATGCATCATTTCTGTTCTTTAATATTTGCCTTAAAACATGGACATGACACAACAACAAAATACACTAAAACAACAGTCACCTATGGTTAGGTACACTATTATGAATGCCTCTCTTCCATGTCAGAGAGGCGTTCACTCTCTACTTAACTGCATAGACATTTGCATTTTACAGATGGATGAAAAGCAAGTACATGCACTGCAAGTTAAGTGTACATGCACTGACAAATAAGTGTACATGTTTTTGCATCCATGGAATTGGAAAATGTGAAAGATAAAAGGGAACCAAAATATTTTCAAGTCTCCCCATACAGGCAGAGCAAAATTTTCAAGTCCCCCTCTACTACCCCAAAAATTTTCGAATCCCCCCTGAATTCCTCCAGCCCCCCTAACCATTTTTTGTGAATGCAGCCTAATGAAACAGAAATTATTTTCGTCATGCAACATTTCTATTAATATTTGCCTTAAAACATGGATATGACACAACAACAAAATAAACTAAAACAATGTTACTATATTTACACAGTCACCTGTGGTCAGGTACACCATGAATGCCTCTCTTCCATGTCAGAGGGGCAGTCACTCTCTACTTAACTGTAGGCGATTTTGCATTTTACAGATGGATGAAAAGCAAGTACAGTTTTACATTTTCTGCTATGTTGCATCCATGTGTAAGCATTGTGAGAATGTGCAGCATCAAGCATCATTTTAGTGTGCACTGGACATGCTGAAATGACCAATGTGTTTGCAGACAGTGCAATTTCACCTTTACTGTTATCTAACACCAATGATAATGCATGCTGAGTTGGGTGACTGTGATTCTTCCAAACGCTGACTGTTCTAATGACAAGTAAACACATTGACTTGTTGAGCTCTGCAAGGCAAAGCGGACACTCAATTAAATACTCCTGCATGTTGATATCACTAGAAAAAGACTCCCTGTCTTAAAACCAATCCATATTGATAAAGACTGACTCAGCAAAATGAACCAGCTTCACCATGCTGAACCATATAGTAGATATTAATTGTTAGTAAATGCTGATAACATTTCCAGACCACGGTTGTCACAGCATAGAAATGAAAATATGAACATATGATTGTTGCTTCAAAAGCCACTGAGGTCTACAGTGGATAAGATGAGTTTAACGGTGTCACGGAAGTTACTTTGAAGTGTTTAGGAAACATTTTGACATCATCGGGAATCATGCAGTATACACTACAAACATTATCTCTACAACCTTCCTTACCATCCTTGCTAACTTAAGTATGCATGCATAATTATGTTAGCAAGGATGGTAGGGAAGGTTGTAGAGATAATGTTTGTGGTGTACTGCATGATTCTTCTATGATGTCAAAATGTTTACTGAACTATTAAAATGAGGAAATTTGCTAAATTGCTGTGATATTAGTGTTTAGTATTACAACTTTGAATTCATCTAATAGCTATCGGTACTATAAATCTCATGATACAGACAACATGGAATTTTGATTTTTTCTGCATTATTCTTCAGTTTCATAGAGAAAACAGTGTAGTGCCCTAGTAAAACCTGCCTCATGTATGGATCAAATTTGGATGAAAACAAAGGCCAGGAAGAATATTATACACAGAGTTGAAGAAGCAACATTAAAGAGATAACAGGCAGGTAGACTGCATCTATTTCAGGTTAATTCTAGAAATTCGAATATTTTTGTAAGACTGCATAGAAAATATGTCAGAAAGCACCCTCAGCGATGGTATACCAAAAGATTTGATCTGTTGACGACATGTATGCATGAGTGATAGCAAGTTCTTACATGAAGTGGACTGGTCAAAATCGATTGGTATGCCATCGTCGCTGGGTGTGCTTATTAGTTCCCACGGACACCGTCCGGGGGAACTTATAGGTTGGTCATGTCCGTGCGTCCGTCTATGCGTCCGTCCGTGCGTTCATGCAGATATCTCAGAGACGCCTGGGGCGATTTCGTTCAAACTTGGTACAAGGATAGTACCCTACCTCATACAGATGCACGTCGATTTGTTTCACAATGCGATCAAATTTGGCTGTGTTAGAGGACTTTTTAGTTTTCACCTCCATAGACTCCCATGTATAAGGCAGTCCATAGACTCCCATGTATAAGGCAGTCCATTGACTCCCATGTATAAGGCAGTCCATAGACTCCCATGTATAAGGCCAAGAAAAATAAAATTTAGTTTCTCATCATATTCATATTGCAAAAAGGATGCAGTGACACAGTTTTTAGTCCCCACAGATAAAGTCCAGGGGGCTTATAGATTGGGTCATGTCCGTCCGTGAGTCCACAGATATCTCAGACACTTTGACAAAATGTCACGTGACCTTGGTGACCTTTGACCTCGAATATACATATTTGTCCATAACTCAGTAACCACAAGTGCTAAACCTTTCATATATGGTATGATGGGACACAGTATGACGCCACATATTGTACCTCATTAATTATGAGCATATCTAATTTGAGCGAGCCAATAGAGCTAGAGGTCTGATTTTTGGTATATATGGATAACTTAGCAATACAATTTTTTTGACAAAATGTCACGTGACCTTGGTGACCTTTGACCTCAAATATACATATTTGTGCATAACTCAGTAACCACAAATGTTACAGCCTTCATATTTGGTATGATGGGACACCTTATGACGCAACATATTGTACATCATTGATTATGCACATATCTAATTTTGAGCGAGCCAATAGAGCTAGAGGTCTGATTTTTGGTATATAGGGATAACTTAGCAATACAATTTTTTTGACAAAATGTCACGTGACCTCAATGACCTTTGACCTCAAATATACATATTTGTCCATAACTCAGTAACCGCAAGTGCTACACCCTTCATATTTGGTATGATTGGACACCTTATGACACCACATATTGTACCTCATTAATTATGCACATATCTAATTTTGAGCTAGCCAATAGAGCTAGAGGGCTGATTTTTGGTATATAGGGATAACTTAGCAATACAATTTTTTTGACAAAATGTTACGTGACCTCAATTACCTTTGACCTCAAATGTACATATTTGTCTATAACTAATCAACCACAAGTGCTACACCCTTCATATTTGGTATGATTGGACACCTTATGACGCCACATATTGTACCTCATTAATTATGTGCATATCTAATTTTGAGCGAACCAATAGAGCTAGAGGTCTGATTTTTGGTATATAGGGATAACTTAGCAACACAATTTTTTTTGACAAAATGTCACGTGACCTTAATGACCTTTGACCTCAAATATACATATTTGTGCATAACTCAGTAACCACAAGTGCTACACCCTTCATATATGGTATGATGGGACACCTTATGACGCCACATATTGTACCTCATTAATTATGCACATATCTAATTTTGAGCGAGCCAATAGAGCTAGATGTCTGACTTTTGGTATATAGGGATAGACTATAGGATAGAAATTTTTTGACAAAATGTCATGTGACCTCTATAGCCTTTTACCTAAAATACACGATTATGTCAATAAATAAGTAACCACAAGTGCTATGTCCTTTATATTTAGTAGGATGGGAGACCTAATGACAACACATGCTTTACCTCATTAATTATGCACATATATAATTGTGGGCTAGCCAATAGAGCTAGAGGTCTGAATTTTGGCATATATGGATTAATTAGTAATACTATTTTTAGCTCACATTTGGTTATACCAATGTGAGTTTATCGTATAAGCTGAAGTCGATGGCGTCTGTATGTATGTGTGTATGTATGTATGTATGTATGTATGTATGTATGTATGTATGTATGTATGTATGTACGTACAGTATGTCCGTCAACATCAAAAACACGCAAACCACTGCACGTTTCAGCTTGGTATTTGGTGTGTGGATGCATCCTGGGCTATAGATGGGATTTTGTTCAAATGAAGTCTGCATTGCCAAAATTATGCAAATGAGCTTACAAAATGTGAAAATGGTCAAGAATTAATATCTCAAGAACCGCTGTTTTGATTGCTTTGAAACTTTGTGTGCAAGTATCATAGGTGAACCTTATACAGTTTTATGAATATTGTGAAGATATCCTTAATTTTGTATTTTTACTGAATTTTTTGGTGATTTTTCTCATTTTCAGTAAACATTCTTCTTCTCTCAAACCGTTAGCCCAATCACTCTCAAATTTGGGTTGGATCTTTGCGAGGGTGTTAGTCTTATAATTTGTTGAAATTATGACAAAATTGGGAAAATTACTATTTTGGAGTAATTTTGTCATTTTTGGTCAAAAAATCTTAAACAGTATTTTCTTTTTAAAACCTGTGGACAGACGTACAGAGATGACAATAGTTAGATATGTGGAAATTGTCCTGAAATACACAAATTTGTATTTTTAAGACAATATTGTCATTTTTGGTCAAGAAAACTTGTTCTCAAAATTAATTGTTTGATAGCTTTGTAATTTGGTATAAAGTCCTGAGGGATGTTATCAGATACATTTTCTGCTCAAAGTGTTGGGAAACCCCCATATATTGGTAATTTTCTCAGTTTGTGACCTTAAATGACCTACACCAACCCAGGATATGTTGTGAGACAGTTTTGAAAGCTGTGAACATAATTTTGTCATATTTGGTATCAATTTGTAGGAAAATTTGATCCAGAAAACAAAGCTGAGGTGAATTTTTTCATTGCAGACCAATTTTGCAACTTTTTATGTAAGACATACAAGAACTGATGAGAAATTTGGATCCAGGATTATTCCAGATGTTGTAATCACCGCCCACAGTGGAAGGCATTTCACCATCTGTAACTATAGTAGATTGGTGTTTGCATTAGAATGACAACACTCATGGCATTAAACTAAAAACTCCCCAAGGTTGTAAATACATTTCCTGTCATCTGGTGTTATGTAATACCAAGGGATGGAACATTTGATATTCAGGAGGGGGTAGGGTCTAGAAGATTGATGAGGTAGCATTACTTTTCTACCAGATCCCTTGTACATTTTTTTACCCACTCCCACCTTTTCTTTTTATCAAACCTTCTCTGTCTATTTTTCGTTGTTGACATTTGCTTCTGTATTTAGGATCTGCTTGTCCAATTGCTACAGAAGTTGATATGCATGTTCCTAAAGATGACCTCCAGTACCTAAATTGGAGACCTTATTTGCTTTTTTCATTCTTATTCTTCCTGGTTTAAATATTTCTCGAATGGACAATTCAAACTGAATGTGAGCACACTGTCCTTGACGGTATTTTTTTTCAAAATGTCACGTGACCTTGATGACCTTTGACCTCGATTATGCATATATATGCATAACTCAGTAACCACAAGTTCTTTACGCTTCAATTTTGATAGGATAATAGACCTTAAAGCGCAGTGGTCATCGCGCTGCGGGTGCGCGATTTTTTGTTGATAACATTAATTTTTGTAAACATAAGTCTTCTCTACTTCAATCTGAGTGAGACGGGAGCGGTCCCTCACTTTGTTAACGCCTTTGTAAGACTCGACATCATGCAATGGTAAAATATTAAATCGGAAACGAACTTCAGTGGTGTATTTCTATTTATAAACTCATGTAAGGCTACGAACATTGAGATACTACACTTGGTACACCCCTTATGTCTCTTAGTTTACTGCACGCAGTCACAGTGTTTGATCGCGCGCGATCACGCTGGTTGTACACAATGCTATGTACAGAATAGTAAAAATACATCACTAAAATGATCAACATTGTATATATATGAAGACTAGCAACAAGCACAATGCCTAACACAAAATTACACTCAAGAGCATGATCGGCAAGCCAGAGCAGGGCACGGGAGATGCTGTTGCTTCGATAAGGGAGACGGTCACCGCGTTGACGTAAACGGATATAGAGAATCCGGTCCCACAACGTACCGGCCCCGCGACGACTTTGCCCGCGACCCACAGTTGATCACCATTTCTGACTTCGATCTTCTAGTAATACGTGGCAAGCAATAGTCAAATGACAGGAAACAATAGACAAAAGGAGCGGGTTTTCGTGGAATTTGGCAGGAAAATTGCACGGCTATACGCATACTGACATAGGGACGTATCGAGAGATCCTGTGCACGGTCATGGCAGTGATCCAACGGCTAGCTAGTGTTGACCTACCGGTGCAATGGAAACTTCGTTGTTGTACCTCCTGATTGCCGGGTAGGTCTGAATCCCCTTTCAAATGAGATAACCCCCACATAGCAAGAAGACCTATGAAAGGTCCTTCGCTTGACTTGATATCTATGCTCGGAATTCTCGTTTGCACCCTCTAACGGGGTAAACTTCGCAGTGGAGTTGGATTCTCCACAGCCGAGTGTAGCGCGCCACTGGCATATACCCGGTTCTCTTGACACGGACGTTCATGCAGACCAACGAAAGTATCGTGCTGCAGCGGGCATTGCTCTGACAGCCGTAGATTTCTGTAGCTTGCGTTCTTGTCACTTGTACTCCTGTTGGGCCTCTTGAAATGAAAGCTCTCGTTCTTGCTTGCGATGTCGTAGACTAGAGCCCGGTCATTGAAAGTCTGTCGGCATATATGCGCGTACAGGTAATTGTTTAGCTCCATGGCTCGAGCGATAACGGTAGCCGAGCCCCATTCAACTGATTGAAGAAAATCATGATCAAATGTGATCTCAATCCAGCGTGTAAATACTAGATTTGGTAAGTTGGTATGCTTCTGCCGCCATTTAACAAGCGCCAATATCGCAAACATTATAATCAACCCGTAACGTATAGTGCGGCATTCTTGGATATGTTGACAACAGGGGGGACCCCCTCAGGAGCATGCGCAGCGCGACGACCACTGCGCTTTAAGATGTCACATCTTGTACCTCATTGATTATGCGTATATGTTTTTCTTGGCGGGCCAATACAGCTAGAGGTCTGATCTTTTTTTCCGATTTAGAACCATAACTTAGACATGCCTCTTGTTTCAAATTGGGAACAATGACATAGACCTATGTTTCCATAGATCTGAACATATACACTCCAGTGATACTTCTTAATGACCACATTTCCCTGCCCCATCAAGACTAATACTCCTATTAGAAGTGGGGACTATGTCATTGTCAATGACTTGTTGCATATAGCAGTATAGTATATTGAAATTCTAGGATGAAACATCAAAAAAGATTTTTGAGCATGTAACTGTCAGTGTTTGCGCGTATGCCAACTATGATATATTTAGAATATACCATGATTCAGATTGCTGCATTTGTGCCATCAATATACTGGTATGATATTATATGGAATATTTTATACATGACATATGCCCAACAGTCTTTAGACAACACCCAATCCCAGCAACAACAGGGAAACACCCTATAAGGGCCTGGCATATTACCCTACGGGATGGGGGGTGGGGGGTAACAGAAGCAATGAACTAGAAATTCTGTACAAGTAAGTGGCTTCTAAGGACAAAACCAAGGTTTTGGATAAATCTTGTGTGATGTAGAGACAATGTAATGAGTGGCCCGCCCACTACATAGGTAAAACTGAGAGCAGCTGCACAGAAATAGATTCTTGAACAAAAGAGGGACTCTTCGCCTGTTGGTCTCCAAGTGAGGATGACCAAGCACATATATATAATTAATGACAACAGTGTTTCGATCAGTTCTGACCCATGAATCCAATTGGTTCTGATGTGGATTCAAAACAGCTACATATACACATTGCTGGCTCCAGCCCCGAATTGAATCGTGACCATGGTCTGTATGCCCTAACTTCAGTATGTACAACAGCCCAATGCAGTCATGATAAGTAATTCCAACTGATCACTGAACCATGTGACTGATGCCAATTGTTCAGCCTGTGTAATCAGTCATGCTGACGAATGCTTACTGGACAGACCAGAAAGCTACATATATGTATATAGACAGCAGTAATTGTATAAAGACAGTAGTAACTTTATTTGTTGATACCATTTACGACTATATCAGGATGGTCATATTATGTCATCCCCTCTTTTCATTCTTTTCATGCTTTAAAATGCTATAAATTTTGTTACAACTGTGCCACACTGGTCATGCTTTCTTAGTTGTACTCCTATTTTACATGTGTTTATAATTAGTCCCCTGGACTTCGTCCCGGGGACTTATGGTTTGGGTTCAGTCCGTCTGTCCGTCCATCCGTTTGTCCACACAGATATCTCAGACATTTTTGAGTCAATTCCTTTCAAATTTGGTGAAAGGATAATACACTATGGCATACATATGCATGCTCATCGATTTGGGTGTGGCATGCATAATTAGCGCAAATTTTCATAATTAGTGATTTTTTAAAAAGAGCTCTGCTTCTTAGGAGACTGCACCAAGTTTGATGAAACTTTGTACACATGTTGGTCACACACAGCTCTAATAGCACACAAAGACATTTGTCAGTATTGAGTCAATTAATTGCTAATTTGCTTATTTTATGAATTTTCATACTTCGGGTAATATTTCAATAAATTCGTACTCAAATTTGATGAAACTTCTTACAGATGTATACATACCAGAGCTGTAACATTGTGCAAAGGCATTTAGCAGGATCATGTCAATTAATAGTTAATTTGCATATTCAATGAATTTTTGTAATTAAGGTGCTATGTCAAGAAATACCCACTCAAATTTGATGAAACGTGGAACAGATGTCGATACACCAGAGCTATAACAGTACACAAAGACATTTAGCAGGATCATGTCATTTAACGGCTAATATTGCATATTTAATGAATTTTCATAATTCTGATTATATGTTAAGAAATACTGCCTCATATTTGATGAAAAATGGCACAGATATTCATATTTCAAAGCTGTCACTGTGCAGGAACATGTAAGTAAATTGCTAATTTGCATATATTTATGAATTTCTGTAATTAAGGAAATGTGTCTAGAGATACCGCAGCAAATTTGATGAAACTTGGTATAGATGTTGATCTCAAAGTGTTGTAATAGCGAATAAAGACATTCAGCAGTATCTTGTCAATTAATTGCTTATTTGCGTATTTAATGAACTTTCCTAATTCGTGTGCTATGCCCAGAAATATTGCACCAAATTTGATAAAACTCGGTACAGATGTTGATATCAACGTGTTGAAGTAGCATGCAAAGACATTTTAATCATATCATGTCAATTAATTGCATATTTGCATATTTAATGAATTTTCATAATTAGGCTGATACGTCAAGACATACTTCAGATTTGTTGAAACTTGTTATAGATGTTGACCTCATCTTGTTTTAACTGTGTGTAAGGATATTTATCAGTGTAAGTATTTCTCTTCTGACTGCTTCCACAAAATTTTGTGTTATAGTATGGGATTATATGTTGTATAGTCAGTCAAAGTCTTCTCTAATACTGTAGTGTGCACCATGGGACTCTATGTTATATTGTCAGTCAAGTCTTAATTCTCTAAAGTTAAATAGTCAGTGTAGCTACACTGATTGGTCGGTGACTTTACAATGGTCAGTGCATGTTCACTGATTGGTCAGTGAATGTCCACTGATTGGTCAGGACTTGTACACTGATTGGTCAGCTCATATTCACTGATTGGTCAGGAAATGTACACTAATTGGTCAGTGAATTTTCACTGATTGGTGAGTGCATTATATACTGATATGTCAGTGAATGTATACTGATTGGTCAGTGCATGCATGTACACTGATTGGTCAGTGAATGTTCACTGGATTGGTCAGTGTATGTACACTGATTGGTCAGTAAATACACACTGATTGGTCAGTGCATATAAAGTGATTGGCGAGTGTAGCTACAGTGATTGGTCAGTGCATGTACACTGATTGGTCAGTGCATATAAACTTATTGGCGAGTGAAGCTACACTGATTGGTCAGAGTAGCTACAGTGATTGGTCAGTGCATGTCCACTGATTGGTCAGGACATGTTCACTGATTGGTATGTGCATGTACACTGATTGGTCAGTGCATGTACACTGATTGGTCAGTACATGTAAACTGATTGGTCAGTGCATGTTCACTGATTGGTCAGTGCATGTAACTGATTGGTCAGTGTATGTACACTGATTGGTCAGTGAATGTACACTGATTGGTCAGTGCATGTAAACTGATTGGTCAGTGAATGTACACTGATTGGTCAGTGCATGTACACTGATTGGTCAGTGCATGTACACTGATTGGTCAGTGCATGTACATTGATTGGTCAGTGCATGTAAACTGATTGGTCAGTGTATGTACACTGATTGGTCAGGGAATGTTCACTTATTGGTCAGTGAATGTTCACTGATTGGTCAGTGCATGTACACTGATTGGTCAGTGCATGTAAACTGATTGTTCAGTGTATGTACACTGATTGGTCAGTGCATGTAAACTGATTGTTCAGTGCATGTACACTGATTGGTCAGTGCATGTTCACTGATTGGTCAGTGTATGTAGACTGATTGCTCGGTGAATGTCCACTGATTGGTCATTGCATGTACACTTATTGGTCAGTGCATGTAAACTGATTGGCCAGTGCATGGTACACTGATATGCATATGTCAGTGGGTATGCACTGATTGGTCAGGACATGTACACTGATTGGTCAGTGCATGGTAAACTGATTTGTCAGTGAATGTACACTGATTGGTCAGTAAATGTTCACTGATTGGTCAGTTTAGCTACTCTGATTGGTCAGTGCACATACACTGATTGGTCAGGACATGTACAGTGATTGATCAGTGAATGTACACTGATTGGTCAGTGAATGTTCACTGATTGGTCAGCACATGTACACTGATATGTCAGTGAATGGTGTTAACCTTAACTAACCTTTGTCAACTCGTCTCACATCCAGGTACACTTCCTTTGTTTCTTCAGGGATTTCTGCATCACTAACGATATGATCTGCATACGCTGATAACTTCTCAGTTTTCATCACCACTTCAGGATGGTTGGTGGCAAGGACTTGTGTCTCCGTCTTTACCTCTGCAAATTTACTCAAAAGTGGATTTAATTGAGCTTTCTCTGTTCTGTCTCCCTCAACCACCACCGATTTTAAAATGTCTCTTCCTCGCCCCCTTTCTCTGTTCCATGATCGTATTACTCTACCACTTATTGTAAGATTGCTGACCTTGGCCTCGAGTTCTTCATTCTTCTCTGCTATCTGGTCATCTGACAGTAGATGTACACCAGTCATCGGTGTTAATTCAGAGTCATCTTGAATATGCTGACCAGGCCGAGGAGAATCTGCACATTAGAAATAATTACAGTTGATGCATTGTAACATTGACTACGTTTACTTTTAAAAAACACATGAAAAATCAATATTAAATCAAAATACAAGCATGTAATATTTTCACTAGCAATCAGTGCACTAGTGACAATCTCCAGTTGAAAAGTAATAAGAAAGTAGTCGTAAATGTAAATTTAAGTATGTATGTATATGTATGTAAGTAGGTATATACAGTAGGCTGGTAGATAGGTTGGTGGGCACGCATGAATGCGTGTACTGTATGTGTGTATGTGCCTACACTCCTGTATGTACGTGTGTCAACGTAGGTATGTACACATGATGTACGTATGTATATGCTTAGGTAAGTAGGTACGTACGTATGTACATATGTATTATATGTATGTATGTCATTATGTATGTATGTATGTATGTATGTATGTATGTATGTATGTATGTATGTTTGCTTGAATGCGTGGCTGCATATGTGTGTGAGCATGCGTGCCGGTGTGTGTGTTTGTATGTACGTGTGTGAACATGTGTGTAAGTACATACGTAGGTACGTAGCTATGTATGTATGTATGTATGTATGTATGTACGTACGTATGTATGTATGTATGTACGTGTGTGAACATGTGTGTAAGTACATACGTAGGTACGTAGCTATGTATGTATGTATGTACGTACGTATGTATGTATGTATGTGTATGGTTGCAATTAATGTCATACCACTTTCAGCACGTCCTGCTGTCTTCTCAGATTCTCGAACAGATTGTTGTTGTTCTATCCTTCTCTTCTCTTCCTTTTCTTGCAAAAGCTTGTCAAGTGTATTTATCTGGCTCTCAGTCACCTTGTCACCCTCCCTTTCAAATGACTTCAGGAGATATCTCGCTCTGTTCACTCTTCGTGATGTAGATCCCGTCATTTGTGATATTGTTGGCTGAATTTTATACGTCTGTCTTTTCGGCAGAGGTAGTCCTGAATTCATAGAATAAAAAAAGTACACATAGCCGTGGATAAAGTATACTTGCAGGAACATAAAATATGATCAATAAATTATTAATGTCGATTGGACATAGAGACTTGCTCATCTATTTCCGAGTTTGCTCCATTAAGTTTTGCCTGATCTTTTAGCGGTAATGTTCAAGTAAAATATAAGCTAAGGTTAATAACATACTAATAATATTGTATATACTTAAATCAGCAGTAGATGTACAAATACAGGAGTGTTTTCATTATGCGCCTCGGGGACAAATATTTGGACTTAAAACCCTTTACAAATCTTTTCTGATCTGCCATTTGTGGAGGCCAATTGTAAAGTTATAGAGTAAGAAAATTTTCTACCGTAGTTTTTCGAAATTCATAAATTGTATTTTCCCCTTAGAGTTAACATAGCAATGTCAATGGTGGCAAGCGTGAATTTTAAAATCGGTAAATGTTTGGTAATTTGTTTCTGTAGTTGGTCGGTGACCCCTGATATTTATTCTTCATTTGGTAAAAGAATGGTCGAAAGTAAGTTTTAGCAAAAGTTTAATTCTTTAACTTTTGAGGCGCATACTACCTTGATGAAATTTGGAGCATGATGACTAAGTCAAAAAGTTAGCGAACCCCAAAATAGATGAGGGTGTGTTGCAGAAAGAATGAAGGCATAGGTAGTTAATCAGCCTTGTCTCAAAGCAAACTGATAATTTAAATTAAAAAAACCCAAAATGATAGCAAATTCTAAAAGTATGTATATTGTCAATGTCGACATTCAATAAATGTTTGAGTCAAAGTGACTGTTTAAATATGCAACCAAATTAGGTCCCAAACCTGGAGCCGGTAAAAGTTATTAGAAACACAATCAATGACAAGGTCTTTTATTAATGTATGTGTTACGTTATTCAGAGTTTGTCACAGATAACCATGAAGCACCAATCTTTTGGAGTGTAAATTTGTGTTGCACTGAATACCTCAGTGGCAGAAGCTTTCACATAGTATCTAATAATATTTTGTAGCCGTTTAAAACTTGGAGCAATTCAGTGCATGCAATCAACAACAACTTACATATACAAAATGTATAGTGATAAATGTGACAAATAACTTCAAAAAGAAAAAAGACAAACAATTCAAATCACTTGTACATTTATAACCAGAGAGGACAGTTTGTGAAACAAAGTGTCTACTTACCATGCCTTTTGAGAAGTTCCTTTCTACACAAGTAGTATTCCTCATAGTCAATAGTTACGTCAATTGCCAAGTGAAATGCACCGATTTTATCCAGGATATTATCAGACAGGAATTTATTGTCCATCATGTCCTGGAGTGTACCATTCTCATATTTTCTCATCAGGCATTCCAATGCATCTAATGACTGACATGACATTGTATAGGAAATGCTTCCCTGACCAATGTCCTTCACTTTCATCTCATCATGTTGTTTATCAAGTATCTCCCCGACCTCTTCAGTCTGTTCTTTGACTTCCTCACTCTCATAGAAACCTCTTTCAACTTCTTCAATTGTACGCCCTCTCTCTGAGACGACTTCAATCACTCGTATTTTCAGTTTAATGTCACCTATATATGTTAAAACAAGGATTGAATGGTGTTTACAGGGCTAATAGAGATAGGATCAATATTTCTGTGCCCGCAAAACCAAAGCAGATGTCATAACAATAGATTGCATTGAGATTTGTGGTGTGAGTAAGGCGACGATGCTTACTTATAGTCCAGTGTGTGTTTAATTTTCGTAACAAATTGACTGATATCATACTCACATGGATCGCGCCCCTGCATCTTCCTCTTTCTGGAAAACATTTGATGCTCTGTCTTTTGGTTTTCTTCGAGATCTGACAAATAAATAAGTAAAATATAAATTCGCCTTTGACACAAACTTAAATTGAACAATACCCTTTATTCCACATCTTGTTTTCTACTTTTTCTACAAGTTGAGAACTATTTTAAACATTTTAGTAAAATCAGGAATAGTGATTGAATAAGGGGAAATCCACATGACGGCCAGAAAATGATATAAAACCGTTAGAAATCAATGTTCTTGATATATAAAATCACGCCAATGGCACAATAGCTACTACAGACATAGGCATGAAAGACATACATAGCATAATGCCAGTTGGCCAGAGCAAAGGTCCCTGACAATAATCTTAGGTCTGATGAATTGTTTCAGAAAATTCATAGACTTGAATAAATATACAGACACGAAACAATCCATACCATATAGGGATGCTAATTTCTCACATCCCTGGCCGCTGGGAGTGTGGGATCGACGGCGTGGGAAAAATCGATCCCACACTCTGAGAAATCATCCCATACTCTGCAGTAAATATTACATAAGCTCTGATTGGATGATAAACAGTCTGTTTCGTTCCACGCGCAAAATGTTATCCAATGGCACGACGAGTAACACGCGGACCGGAACTACAAAGTAAGCAGGTCAGAGTTCAGTGACAGACAACAGAGTTGTCACAATTTTTGGATAACATTTTACGTGTCTACTGTGAATTTAATGCATTTTGTGGTCATGTGAGAAAAAGAATCTCACACCCCCAAAGATCTGGGATCAGATTTCTCACACTCCTCGGGGATATTTTATCTCACACTCTCCTGCGCCTCGTGTTAGACAAAATATCCCCAACTCGTGTGAGAAATCTGATCGCAGGTCCTTGTGGGGGTGTGAGATTCTATTAATCCCTGGACAAAGGGACATGCATGTAGATAGATGAGAGCATGTGCAAGTCATATATTCAAAATAGATAAATTGCATAATTTCAGGTGCAGTGATCAGACAGAGTAGTTTCAAGAAAACAAACTAGTTGCTTTGTTGAAAAGGACGTGAATGGAAATGATTATTGGACCAGTTTAATGTCATATTGAAAAGGACATGTTATGACCATCATATGGTAATCATGACCATGGGATCCACAGTCCAATCCACAGTCAACAGTTCCTCACGTAAATTTAAATAAGCAGAGTAAGCAAATAAACTGGAGAAATCTTTCAGTATATCATGTTGAAATCTTCCAAGTTGTGGCCGAACTGTACGTCACCTTTAACCTCCAAAGATTGACTTAAAAAATATTCACGTTGTATGATTATATACAAAATAATCGCAATCATACCAATCCATAATCCAATAACACTAGGTCAAAATTTGTAAGACAATAGTTGTAAACATAGACACAAAACAGCACAGAACAGACAGTAAATAGACGGTACACAAACAAAGTCAAATTCATGAAAGAAAGATATATGGACCTATGGCCAAAAGACCAAGAAGTGATGTCAGGTGTTTCGAAAATAGTAAGCGCATCCTGCCCCACATGTGGCACCCGCCATATATCAATCTGTATGTCAGATAGGTAGTGGTCACTAACTAAGGCCCCATGTCACCGATGCCATCAGTGATCATTTGTCGAAGAGAGATATTGTATTTATCTACCAGCTTGCGATACCTGCCAAAAAAGCGTTTGAATGTAGAGACAAGTCTTGCTCTGGTGTAACCTTGATTTAACAGTTTGTAAGAGAGATGGCCATGTCTCTCTACAAAATCACCATATGAACTGCACGCTCTTGCATATCGAATAAGCTGGGAAATGTATACCCCATAAGCAGGTGAGAGTGGAATATTACTGATGAGGTGTGGAAAATTGATTATACTAAAGTTGAAATCATCTCTCTTGTCATATAGCCTAGTAGAAAGGTGACCATTAGAGTCAAATTCAAGTAAAATGTCCAGATATGAAGCAGAAGAGGCTGTTTCTGTAGTTTCTTTAATCTCCAATTCTGGAGGATAAATCATAGCGAGATATTTAGTGCATTCAGAGTTATTCAATGAAATAACATCGTCTATATATCTAAATGTAAGGTTGAAAGTACAAGCTACAGAGACCTTTTTCTGCTTGATAAGGTTCTGGATAAATTCTGCCTCGCATGAGAACAGAAATAAGTCGGCAAGTAAGGGAGCACAGTTAGTGCCCATGGGAATTCCTATACACTTTTGGAAAATGTGTCCTCCAAATTCAACAAATATGTTGTCAGTGAGGAAATCAAGCATACTGATAATGTCTTTCTCGGTATAAAACACTTTAGCGTTAGTAATATTTTTAACAAAATATGTAGAATTATACCCTAATACCACATATTTGTAACGGCGTGAACCGTTACAAACATCACTTTGATTGTATAAGGATGTCACCTTTTACGCTGCAAGCATTGTCTCTACAATTCAATCCTGCTAATTTTGCCTAAAAGTGAACAAAGTGGACTGATGAAGTCAACCCAAGGATCATGTATATCGATGTCAAAGCACACGGACAGGTGGATTCTGATGATGAGATGATTTTTTGACCAAAGTGGCAAAATTGTCATCAAAACACATTCTTGCCTATTTTATCACAATTAGGTTAAGGTCATCACAACAATTGTGTCTTTCAAATTTCAAATTTAGTGGACAAGCATTTTCTCAGAAAGATATGTTTGACAAAAAACAAAATTGCCTTAAATTGCACATTTTATCAATTGGTGAATAATTGTAACAAGGTTATCCTTGGCGACCTGTAGAGCAAATATTCAAGCTCTTTGACAAGCACTTCTGAAGAATAGAATTTCTAGACTTTTTCGATCAAGTTCCCGATTAACACAAATTTGCATATTTCAGCTCAGTTTGAACAAGTCTAACTATGACCATCCCTAGGGACCTTTATCTCAAATATTACAGCTATCTGACCTGCGGGTATGCAAAAGAAGACTTGACTAGAATGGTTATGTTAACCTTATCTGAATGTTTTTGACATATATCATTAACACAAAAATGGTCAGGCCGTATATCAACAACACATTTTAAACCAAACACAAAGGTTTTCAGTACTTCGCGATATTTGAGTGGGCGAACATCCTCACATACATAAGCTCACATACTGACAGAATAACACGGGACAGATATTATACTAATAGCTTCTATACACAAATAGTCTTTAACAGTAATAATATATTTTAGAGCTAATACCTTGTGTTTTCTTGTCAGAGGGCTTCTCTCTTGTTAAGGTGATTCCATGTTTAATCTCTGAATCATCCTTCACCACTCTGAAGAAATCATTATTGATATTCTCCAGCTCTTGTTTCACCTTACTCTCTATCACACCTTTGATGTCTTTCGCCCTCTTTAGGGTAATCTCATATTTACACAGAAATTCACTCATACGGTTTTCCAGATCATTGGTTTTGGTCATATCTACAACGATGCTTTCTTCATACTCGGGTGTATGCACCCTGATCAGCTCATGGCTCAGTGATCTCGCGGGAACAATGACAGGAATGGCGGCGGACATAGCTGCAAGTGTTAGGTTGACATAATGGACAGAGTATGGGTGAACCAGGACAAGATTGGATTGGCCGAGTACATCATTTAAGTGTTCAGCAGATGGCATCCGTGCCGGAATGACATCTAAATGTGCATGTGGATTCATAAGTTCTATAAGCTCTGATTCACAACGCTTTGGTACTCCGAGAATTTTCCATTTCAGGGGCGATTTCTTGGTTTTGTCAAATGAGTCTGCAATTGAATTCATGGCCTTCACGATAGCACTGTCACTTTTCAGATATGCCAGCTCATGTTCTTGGAACAGAGATAGAATTTGAAATTCCTCATCGTCATCGACAGATTCCGGGGAAGGAATCTTGAAATGATTTTCATCTACCATTGGAGATAACCTATAGTGTTTTATCTTTGGAGATCTTTCCGATATAGTTTTTTGTACTTTTTGAAGATACTGCCTCCCACAGAGAACACTGAGCTTGAATCTTGACCTTCTTTTATCACGTTCTCACGTCTGAGCTCAAGTTCTGGAGCCTCACAATTAGCAATGACTGGGGTAATAACGTCCCTATCAAACAGATTGATCAAGTAGAATTCTGCTTTCGGGAATACATCTTTTTCAATTTTAAACGCGGTGTCAGAGTTAATCGTACCGAATCCGAAAACGAATCTAACATTGGCTAACTCTTTCAAATGTGGAAAGTAATCTTCATGCCGATACAGCCAATCTGCGTTTGGGGTCTCATGTCGAACCTTGAACCTTGGAATAGGTGAAGGCACTATCAACTCAACGCCATATTCTTTGGCTTCCTTTATTTCTGCTTCCGTAGCTGTGAGGGCGGTGCAGTAAACCGATAAACCCAATTCACGAAGAAGTCGGATTAGCAGATGGACAGTATCAGTCACTCCTCCCTGGATCGGACCTCCCCATCTATTACTCACTATCAAAGCCTTATTTCCCATATGCTTCCTGTCAAGGTGAAAAAAATAGAACAAAACAAGAAAATCATGAGGTTGCTTAACTTAGTACAGATGGGAATATTATGATATACTAAGCAATGATAACTTGAAAAGATCGCGACCTTATCATAAACACAGGCGTGAACAGTCTGTTTGTCGCTGAGGGAAAAAGAAGAATAACATTTCGTAAACTAATATCAACGCATATTTGGAAGTACAATAATGGAAGAAAAACGATACCTTGTAGACATGCATTCTGACCATTGTTAAACATATCAACTACTCATTTTCTTCTGACATGCACGTTAATGCAAACAATGTTGTAAGAAGGAAGACATTGTTATTCAGATGATTATCATTTTATTTGTCTGATTCAATACCAATTATTGACAGCCATATTGGGCTTTATAAATTGTATCCCCAAAGCAAGGATAAATGTCTTTGAACATTTTCACATATGATTTCTGAAAGCATCCCATTTTTGCCACTGTTATATGCTTGGTTTCCGTGCACACTTGATCAATTTGTAGAAAGGTGTATATCACGTTTACTTCCCGTCAGTAGTAAATGGTACAGTACCATATGGCACCTAATACTGCTGTTAAAACAGACTCCACTCAAGACTAGAACCCGTGATGGTTTAAAATTGTAGCTCCCAGTTCTTTGGTCAGTACTGTTGATTTATTTTATAATACGCGTTACATTGTTTAATTGATATGTGCATGTAATTATCTTCCAATATGTGTACATCAAATCATGGCTCTCAATTACAAAAGCGTGCTTACAATGATTAAAAGTCTTTAGCCAAGGTAGCTGTCTCACAAATAAACTATCATATAAATGATTGCATTTTCTTATTAGAAACAATCTGCTATACACAATATTTAGAACATAAATCTTCAACATAAACGTGCTAATTTTTGCGATCAAAATCAAATAGCTCAATAAATGCGCGAATGACAAATATTAGAAAGTATCACATTCAAAATATTATCTCAAATACGCGAAAATCAACTGGACTTTTCAGTCAATGACCATAAGGAAAACCCATGGAAAGTGGCAGGTGAAAATGCACAATACGAGCTGTTCTTGTATGACTCATATTTGAATATTTATTTATTTGTAATCTTCAAGTTTCATTAAAAGCAAGAAAGTGTCAACGACTTTCAATAAAAGTATAACCGTGGATTCGTCGTGGAGATAACATATAGACAGAGTGATTTATAAATGTTAAAAGCTTCAAACGGATCATACACTTCATTCGGTAAGTCTACTTCCTTTCACTGACGTACTACTTCCGTCAAATAGTGAAGGTTATTACTCTAGCGCATTACAAATGATGTTCGCAAGAAGAAGGCTGTAAAGTCATAAAGTCTATCAAGTCTTACTTTTAACGAGAGAGAACGTTTGATATTATTAAAAATTTTGGCTTTCAGTCCACAAAAATAGTCTGTTGATACCAAGAGCTCCCTATAAACTGTAATTAATAAATACTCAGCGGCTGGCTGAAAACACTCTGGCAAGTTAAAACATGCCCATGCCAGAGTCATTCTGGAGCGTTTGCTAGCGATTTATTGCACTGCAAACTCTTGTTGAACTCTATCGATTTCGATAGTAGTTTCAAAGTCATGAACACAATTGCTGGGGCTATGACAATAATAGGTTAGTTGTGTCACTGTGTCTACTCTGCAATGGTGGAGAATCCATGGTACTCTCGTTAAGTAATTTGACTTTCTCTAATCGCAGACCTAAACAAATCCTAAAAAGTATTTAAAATATTATACCGTGTTCAGTATTTGTATTTTAAAGAGTGGGCGTGCTTTATAATTTAGTTTTACCAAGTATTGTCTGTAACTCCGCCAAAAAAGCTTATAACTTCGTTACTCTAAGTACGCCAAGTGGTTGCATTCAAACATTGTAATTGTATAACGTACGATATCAAGGGCTACACTGTGACCTACATTTCATTTACATTGTATACCGGACATCAATGCACTTACTTTGGTCTGTCTTTCTTTCCATTCTTCTTTGGGTTTATCCACGATCTACTTGGACGTGTAGAAGTGTCAGCAGACTGACCACCGTGGTCAGTCTTTGGCTTGTCTTCATTGTCCTTGTCGTCGGGTTGGTGACCCGTTGCAAATGCGGAAGCTCCCATGACTCCGCCCGCAATGGCGGCGTCAACTTCAGCAGAAATTCTCTGCCGATCACGTTCAGTGTATTCGTCACCGCTGCTGGTGTCTCCACTGTCAGTGCTTCCCCTACGACTGTTACTCGACATGATGCTGATGAATTATAGCGTATACAGACGTTTTGGATGCTGCTACACACTGATGCACAAAGCTGTGCAGTTTCCGTACTGTAAGTTCGGTAGTGTCGGTTACCCAGACTGCTCTGGGGCCCTGCAAAGCAGTCTGGGTAACCAAGGCTGTGTTCCCAGTTGTCCTGAAGCGCCCGTGCATGACGAGCCATTAGAAGTAAATGTTTACTGTGTACTGTAACCAGAACCAAGAAGGCGTTGCTAAATCGATGTTCTGATTTATTTCAGAAAACGGGACACTTTTGGCAGTGATATAAATGACAGAGTAATCAAACATTTATCAAAGAAGGCGATTGTTTAAGTGAGTGAACACAACCATAGCGTTGGAGCATGGTCGCACACAATACCTGCTCTTAATTAGTCACATTTTAACCAGTGGCTGTATTAAACTCTGATCTTTGACAATGCAATAATTGGAGTAAGCACACTTCTTTAAGACGATACCGAAGGATTCAAAGCGCGCCTTGGTTGCTATAGCTGGCAAGTTCCAACGCGCACGTTTTCACGTGGACAATCTTACCGTTCCGTTGTTTTCTATTGATTTTCGACTCTTGGTATTTTGAAAATGCTCAAAATATTTCAACTCTCTCTATTGTAAACCAATTTAGAAGTTTTTTTGTATGATTATTTAAGTCATAGGTGAGAATATAGATAAGCATTTCGTTTCTAAAAATTCAGGACAATTCATGAGATATCACCGTAAAACCCAATGACACAGTCGATATCCTATTCCTGTTCAAAAACCTGTTTGTACTTGAACAGATAGCCTAATCCATGCTATGGGCTCTAAACAGGTGTCTCATGTGTTACATTCTGAAATTTTGGAAAATTTGGTGCAAATTTGTAGGAGCTGAAACGTTTTAAAGTCGAGCTTTGAAAATTTGTATATGAGTGACGTCACTGATAAATCACGTGACAAACCTTCGTCTTGTGGAATTGTATGGTTCTGTAAATCTTTATTGTGCAAAGAAAACCATGAAAACTTTGCGTTTTGATTGATTTTGGAAATTACCCTTACCAACCGCTGCTTAGCAATTTGAATCCTCAAGTATCGCCTTAAATTAATCCTCGCCATTCTGAAAACAGCCTATAATGTTGTTTTTGGTGACTGCTACTGGGTATTTGAGAAATATTGCGGGTCAGTACTTGTGCGAGGAGCATATGCATCAAGTAATCCATTTTGACAGGAGTGTCGATTAACAGTTTGTGTGTCTACGCTCTGTGAACAATCGGTGCCTTGGAATGAGTCGTAACCGTGTTTTGACTGTGGTTGGGTCTATGTAGCTAGCTGTCGTAATTGATCTACAAATATCGTAGAAACGTGTCCCAAACGACAACCTCAGACTAGTAGTGACTTAAGAGTAAAGTCAACAACTGCACAACTCGTTTGATGCCTAAAAAGTGTTGTTTGATTATTGCCACTGGTGACTAGGGAAGCGATTGCAGAGCCAGTACGAGAAACGATTCAGAGGAGACCCGGAGAGGAGACAGAAAACAAACATCGGCCGTGAGTTGGTGCATGCACATTATAGGCCCTCGTATAATCGTAACTTTGTTTTTGCGTGAGAGAGGAATCCTTGGCTACAGTTCAATGTCCACGTTATCAGTACCATGTACTTTGGAGTGCTACATACAGGTCATGTGAGGTCATGAGATTGCGTCTGTTTGCATTGTCGTCAATATCACAGTGATAAATACTTCTACTTTGCATTTGTATAGGTCTAGTCACGCTGGACAGCTGTGTCTGATACCTAGCTAGACGAGTACTTCAACAACTGACCTGTGGTTTCAAGGAGGGCGTGAATCTATACAATAGAGCCTGTGTATTTCATACATAGCGTTTCTCGTGATTGGCTGGGTAGCTCATATTCCAAGGCTCCATTAACCTGAATCAGATAAACAAGACCAAAAATGAAACATGCGCCTTCCTTACTTAGCTTAATGCAAATCGGGGAGCAGCTAGATTTTCGGAGCTCTCACATTTTTACAGTTCAAAACTCAAAAATGTTTATTATTTCCTACAGAGCTAATATTGAGATGGACGCCATTTTAAATTTTAAAAATCAGCAAATATTTTTTAGATGATTGCAAATTTAATTGAGGAAACTTGAGCAAACGTTTTATTTTTCAATGTCGAGGTGCAGCATACTACCTTAAGTACTGCATCAATGTTACCGCACTGACAGCCACATAAATTGACGACTAAACCAGAGTTTGTTATAGTACGGCGGTACGAGCTAAAGTTATCCGATTGGCGATAAAAGAACTAATTAGATAGTAAGAAACTAAAATGTTGTAGCCGATGATTTGATAAAATCATGCATAGAATCCTTCAGAATCTGGGGAAATAAGAATTGGAGGTCGCCAACATTACACGTCATCTAAAATTTAGCGTCCTGTATAAATAGAACGTTTTTAGGCCTACATGTACGTTATTAGTACCGTGAACTAAAGTAAGTGACACGGGAGGTCATGTGAGGTCATAAGGTGTGTTTGCGTTGTCGTTATTGTGATTAATACCTCTTCTTCTACTTGCCTTGGCTGTAGTTTCATGGAGAGCGTGTATTTACATGTTATGTAGAGAACTGTGCTTTACATATTATGCGGTTCTCTGTATAGAGCGGGGAGACTGCGTAAAAGGCGTGTTCCTACTTCACAGTTATTCGTACGATAGTAGCAACCTGCACTGCGCAAGTGTCGCCTTTTCATTGTCAGGATTTAATTTGACAACAATTAAATCAGAACTACACAGTTCGTAAAAATTACTAAATTAAAAGTATATAGCCTGCTAGCTGTGTGTTTTGCGTATGATTTTTAAGCTCTGGATGTTCTGTGAACTTTTTTAACTTATAGACTTATTTTTTTCAAATTGTCCCTTTTCACTTCTCGTTGCGAAGGTCATCCAACAGCACATTATTATTTGATTCTTATCATCGACTTCTATTTATTACGAAGCGTCAATAATTGTGGCGATACTGGCGTTTAAACGCCCATTTTGTTGTTAACTTTTAAAGGAATGAACAGTTTACGTGACCGCAAGGTCGCAGTTTGACAAACACGCAGGACGCAGGTCGCTGTTGTGAAGTCGCAGGTTACACCTAGGTCTAATTGCCAAAGTCGCAGGTCGCAGGTCGCAGTTTTGAAGTCGCAGGTCGCATGTCGCATGTCGTGACCGGATTTCCAGATATTGCATACTGTTGAACAATAATAAACTTAGACACATAAAACATCAGAGAGAGAGAGAGAGAGAGAGAGAGAGAGAGAGGTGATTTCAATGGTAATCGCTACCACTATGGTAATCGGTACATTTATCCGTCAATACATAAACCCTCCAAAGGTCTGTGGTCAATATAGTCTCACAATCAATGTCACTGTCAGGCTGATTTACCCGTGTACTAAATGGTATGATCTGCTTGTAAACAAGATGGCGACCTCCTAGTGAAGCTGCACGTCAATGCGTTTTCTCTTCCGGGTTCCGAAATCGCCGGGGATATGGCCAGTTGAACACTAAGGCAACTCTACTTTTTGCAAATTGTGCTCCGTATAAGTCGGCACCATCTGTTTTTGACTAAAATAAGTGCAGATGGACCACATTTTCTCTCGGGCAGTCACGGGCAGAGTGTCCTGGATTGTATGAAGCGGGTCTAAGTCATTGATGTTGTGCGATAATGATGGACGTTGGTCCTGTTAGAGACGTTGCATCCGAATGTACAGTCTTCAAGACGAGCACGTAAGTATGACAACCTGGCGTGTGCACGAGCTAATCCGACGGGGTCATACCGAACAAAACCCCAAGCCTGGCTATCGCCGATCACGGTCACTTTTGTGGAGGGATTGCACCGATCCATCATCGAATCGCCGGGGAAAGTTTTTGCGACAAACTTCAACAATTCCTAAGCTGCAATAATTGAAGCCTGAGAAGGGTCGTTTGATGCAGTTTTGGCCGTCGCGACGACGTTGACTTCCGTAATAAGGGGCCAATACGGAAGTCGACACCTCGACGGTCCAAACCGCATAAAACAACCCCGTAATTCTTGCAGATAATGGCTTACGCTTTGTCTATGGCAGATATGACATAATCAGTTTGTGTTTTGAATGTGGCCCATGGTCTACTATGCCCTGTGCCTTCTTTGGAGCGGCATAGGCAAATGCAAAATTTGATTTGTCAAATTGTGTAATCAGCGGGAGAATATGTTTTTACCGATGGGAGCAGAATGTTTTTTGTTTTTTTCTGCTGCCTCTACATAGTACATTGACTTGTAAAAATTCTGAAAATATACTTTTACGGACACAATTCTTCTCAATTCCCATTTCAATTATTTAGAAAAGTGTGCTTGATTGAAGTAGGATACATGTATGTCGCTGGAGTTTCAGTGGCCGAAGTCAAGACAAGTCTCTGAGGTTGACACATTATGACCCATTAAAAACAGTGGACCTAAAGGCTATTACTTCACTCCAACTTTCCAAACCATATAACACTATTGACTCCAAAAGTCACTGTTGATTAATGTGTCCCGAGCCAGAGCTGAGCTTTTGCCGTGTAAAGAGGCGCGTGGTTTACGACGAAGACTGTTGATTAATGTGGCCAGGAACCGTGCCTTGACTTTCGGGGCGCACACTATCTAACATTATGTAGGAGCGATACTACATCCATGGTAAAACCATGGAGGCAGTGTCACCCACCTACAATGATGTATTTTTTTGTGTCTGCATAGTAGACTAACACCTGACGAAGCCATTCATAGGGCGATATCTGAGGCAACCAGCTAACCCCCCTCCCTTCCCTCTTTCAATGAGTTCATGGCTTTATGATCACTTCTACCTCCTCCAGGCTACCCAGTGATGAACGCTACATGGCATCAGTGGGAAACGGTTACCTAGCAACCATTGTCTACAGTGACACTCTGTACATGAATGGTCTGTTCAATGGAGCTGGTAACACCACACACAGAGCTAAGATACCAAGTCCCTGTAATATGCAGGTATCAATGAAGACATGTTGCCATAGTAACAACACAAATGAAACCTTTGCACTGGATGTGAAAAAAGGTAAGTTTTGTGTTCAAAACCCAAGGAGATCAGATATCCATGTCTCTTGCAACTAACAAGCTCATGCTAAACAAACATATAGTGTAAATAAATGAGATGAGAAATATATAAGTTAATCAATTTTGACTTCGGAAAAAGAAACTTAATAATAATGAAATCTGGAATGTTTATTTCAGAGCATATTGGTAAACATGGTTTCACAGTGCAATGATGTGCATGTAAACAAGGTTTCTCCGTACAGTGATGTGTATGAGAATGATGAGCAGTGACTTATCAAATTACCAATCTGAACTCCGAATGTGATGTTTTGTGAATCACATTCCCTCGGGTATAATCTTAAACACTTAAGTCTGTTCAACCGGCATGTGTATTTTTGTCACTGGTCTTTTAATTTTTCAAACTTTGCTGTGTCACTGTTCTGTGTCCTGATTATTGACCACCTTGTGCTGTGCTATGGAAGTCCACATTGCTGTCAATATTGAATTCAACTTTAATACTTACTCTTGTACAAATACAGATGAGTAGTTAGATGCTAACCTTTAGATGATTTCTAATGGGCCCTCTAACTTTGTACTCTACCCCTATACCTGACTCTATGACTCCCTAGGTTACCAGTGATTAGTCTGGAAGCTTACAGGGACCACAAACTTTACTGTTATTATATTGTTCACTGATCCATCATCGAACAACAAATATATGGAAGATAAGTATAAAAATAAGGGTGAATGTATATTAGTCATTCTTGTCCTAGAGTTATGCATGCTTTTAAGTGTGTATGTATTTCTTATTTATTTATTTTAGTGGTTTTTGCTTTTCCTTTATCAGGAATCTTCACACATCAAATAAGGACAGCAGATTTCTCAGTCTGTCATTGCATCTATGCACATCAGTTATACACCCAGCTATTGGTCAGTGAAATCAGCATACACAGAAACAAGAACTGTGATGAACCAATCACTGTCACTGTTACAGATCACTTCAAGCCTACGTCACCAGATCTTGACATTAGTATATCAACAAGGAAGGTACTAGGTGTGTGTTTACAAATGTATTAAAGATTTGTTGTCCTTTCTGAAACTATTTTAAACACTTTATTGGCTTAGCAAAGGTCAATATTCCACCTTTAAATCATAGAAGTTTGCAAAATCAATAAAATATGATAAATAATTTCAAGAAATTTGCGTTACTATTGACTACTCTGTTATAAGTTCTGAATTCATGTGTTTGTCACCAGCACTCTCATAGTCAAAACTAGGGAGTATGGACACATTCTCGACCCATTGAGTATACCGCTGAATTTGCTCACAAAGTATTAATTAGAACAATTTCATCTTCAGAGTGCATCTGCTAAATATCTGAAATTGATGAATTGAGGTTTTCAGAAACTACCATTAATCCTCCATGCTATGATTCACCAATAATGTCAGAGTCATATGTAGACTGTTGTCATCAAAATCATATGTTGAAAAAAATGTCACAAAAAAGACCATGTCACTTCAACATGTTCAGCCCTACATGTAATTCCCCTAATTCCCCTAATTCATGTCAAAGCTCAGCATTTGATAACAATAGGTTTGGGCTAAACCATGGCGGCAAAAAAGGTGAACCAATTCATGTTCTTTGACACAGTCCTCATTAATATGACAAATGTATGGCATGATATCCTCATCCCAATTAGGGTGACAAAAACTACCATAGGTTGCAGTGTCATCAATCTTTTTTAAAATCAAATTTCAGTCAGTGTGTCTATAAGACTCACCCCATTTCCAAATTGTATTTATGTGTCACTTGCAGATACATGCATGGTAGAATTCTGACTGCAGAGAGCGCCACCAGTGGCCATCCAGAGTTTCACCTGTACACCAATCAGATACCAAGTGAATTGACTCTACAAGGCACAGTTCAGAGCCAAACATGGACCTCAGTCACCTCACTGTCTCTGAACAAAAGCCAGGCTGTGGAGTTGTTTGAGATTGGCAGAGACTTGGCTGAGAAAGGAACTGGCCTCAAGAACAGCCATGTCGAAGCCTGGGAAAATAAATGGAATCACGGATGCATCCATGTAGACGGTAATTTGACATTATCCAAAGCTGTCCATGCTAGCATGTATTACATTCTGAGTTCACTCCCGCCCCTCACAGTGAAACCAGCAGACTTCATCTTCTATGGGTTGAGCCCTGGTAGCTTAGCAACAGGAGGCAAAACCCATGATGATGACTATAACGGCCACGTCTTCTGGGATATGGAAACCTGGATGTATCCAGCGATGTTGATTTTCCATCCATCGTTAGCAAAGATGATGCTGATGTATCGGGTTAGAAATTTAGAGGCAGCAAAGAGTAAAGCACGTAGCCATGGTTACAAGGGAGCTATGTTTCCATGGGAGAGTGCTTATTCAGGTGAGAATAAAAGTCACTTGTGTAAATCTATTTTATACATAAACATTTTGAAATTATTGATTAAGGATATATTGTAAATCCATACACATATATAGTTATGGAAGGTCTATTTGGCCAAGCAGCATGCTCCTGTATAGAATAGAACCACATAATCCACTGTATTCACTGAATTTCAATGTGTATCTGGTGCAAATGAAATACAGGTCATAATGATTGTGTTTCCTTGCACACATGGTAAAACCATTGTTTAGAAAATGTTTTATATATTCAAAACAAGACAGAATTGTATGAAATTTTGGTGATGTATTACTTGTTGTCAGCAAAGTTCAGCACAGCTTCTAAACAATACCATCAATGCTATCCAAACAACACATCAGGCATAAAATTCTATGTTATGAGTGCATTAATGGATTAAAAGTTCTTTATTGGAATGTGTGTTATGGCTCAGGTTATTATTTCAAGGACACATCTTACATATATTTTGTGTACTATACAATTGTGAATGCAAGAAAATCTAGAAATTTCCTTGATTCAGCCACAAATTACACTGTGTAACTTTTTATACTTTCTTGAATCAGAAAGAATACTCTTCAGTCAGTGGATAATCTGATTTTTCTTGTAATGTTGAGAAACATTTGCTTGTCTTGTTTTCTGTTACATGATTGCACATCTATGGTAAATTCAAGAGACCTCTCTGGACAATACAAATTGTGGGACAGACAGCTTTACTTGGTTATTATATTTTATACAGATAATGTATGTTCAATGATGTTCAAGTTTTTGTTGGTATACATCCCTCCCTCACCTCTAGGTATTGAAGTATGTCCAGGTGCACCCTATGCAGACTATGAGCAACACATCACAGGGGACATAGCATTGGCAGTGTGGCAGTATTTATCAGTGACCAGAGATGTAGACTTCCTAAATCAAGATGGCGGATGGCAACTGATCACCAGTATTGCTGAATTCTGGGAAAGTCGAGTTGAACTGGATCAGGTGACAGGAAAATATGTTATTAAAGGTAAATGTGAAATTAGTATGAATTCATTTTTTACAGCATCCATACAAATTGTTACTGTATTTGGGTTTTGTTGATAATAGTTTTCTAATAAGTTTCAGAAATGTGTTGATAATTCTGTTCATGGCAAATATGGATATTGTATTTAATTATCTAGGAGTGATGCCCCCTGATAAGCATCATAGATGTGTTGATAATTCTTTTCATGACTAATGTTAATGATATATTTTGATAATATAGGAGTGATGCCCCCTAATGCGCATCATAGTGTTGATAATTCTGTTCATGACTAATGTTAATTTTTTTTTTAATTATCTAGGAGTGATGCCCCCTGATGACCATCATAGATGTCTTGATAATTCTGTTCATGACTAATGTTGATGATGTATTTTAATTATCTAGGAGTGATGCCCCCTGATGAGTATCATAGATGTGTTGATAATTCTGTGTACACAAATGTGGTTGCTAAGATCAGCCTGCAGCTTCCATATTTTGCCGCAAAATTGATCGGAAGAGCTGATGACGTAACCAGCCACTGGTCGACAATTGCTGATAATTTGCATATTCCATTTGATGATGTCAACAGATACCATCCAGAGTTTGATGGCTACACACTTGGTAAGTCTTCAAATGCATAATGGATAAGTAAAACAACAGCAGAGTAAACTATACTCATCACCTTTGACCTCGCACTCCCTCATACTTCCTGGAAAGAAGGTAGTGAAGTACAAACATCAAAGGATGAAAGTTATGAGTTTTATGTCCCTAACAGCATAGCCTCTAACAAAAATGATTTATGCAAACTTGCATCCATTTGAAAAATACATGCAAACGCATAAACACACACACACACACACACACACACATATATATATATATGATATGTATATAAAGATATATATATATAAATGTCTTCATTGGAAATTACAGTGTTCAATGCCAAACACAGAGCATTATTTTCCCATCTGTGTTGATTGCGAGAGACATGAAACTTTATATATTATTGCCTGAATACATGAGTTTATGTGCCCGACACCAGGAGGGCAAATTGTCTCCTGCTGCAAAGGCACATACACCAATGTATGCAGGCAATAATATTTTTATTACATGCCTCTTCGCGGCATCAAACAGATTTTAATGAAAGTCAAAATAGAAGTGCGCGCACGGATATTTTACATCTAGCGCTAAGCGTCTACTTTGACGTCGAAAACGTCAAACGGCTTCACTGGACCGGGTAACCATGCAAACCGGTGAGTACATCGTTCACCGGCCCGCTACCGTCCCGGATGTTCCTATTCAAATCAATGCACTGATTTGCACTCATATCGAGGCATGTTATAAAAGTAACAGATGTTATTGATTTGTACTTGAAGTGATTTATTTTTTCATGTATACACACACATGGAACTATTGCTACTGTATGACAGTATTGCTCTATCTGCAGGCACTGAAGTGAAGCAAGCAGATGTTATCCTGTTAGGATTTCCATTGAATTACGATATGCCAGCTGATGTCAGGAGAAATGACCTTGTCAATTATGATAAGGTCACTGACCAATGGGGCCCAGCCATGACATGGAGCATGTTTGCTATTGGTTGGTTAGAGCTGGCAGAGTACAAGAAAGCCAATGATGTGTTCCAGAGATGTTTTGCCAACATACAGGAACCATTCAAGGTAACACTGCCCTCTATGGCAGGTTTTTAGTGCCATGTTTCAGTGATGCTGTGCCAACATACAGGAACCATTGAAGGTAATACTGCCCTCTATGGCAGGTTTACCCCTTTCATGGTTTGGCCAAAATGCATGGTAATTAAAGGTGAGAGTGGACCTGTTTACAGAGAATTTGAGTTGTAAGGGTTAATATGCCTACGTGTAGAAGCCATGCAGGAAAAATGCCGTTTATCCATATTGCTACATTTATGTGATAAACCTGTAGTACAAATCTGTGTATAAAGTATAACTTAAGTTGGCGCAGAGCTGAAACAGTACTGTGTGATATAACAGTGTACTGTGCTGTAAAGACATTGTCATGTATACACTGGTACATTTTGTTCCCCTATGTCATGCTTTTATCAGAATCTAGTTTATGTGTCTGGATATATCGCCATGCATCTAAAGACATTCAGATATATAGGTCTGAAAGTTGTGTTTTGCAAAGGTATACTGTCAGACAACATTACTGTTATTTCTTGTAGGAGTAAAATTTGCAAAACCTTTTGAAATCCCTTTTGGGGCAGTGAAATTCAACACTAGGTATAAAATTATTGTTCTATACAATCATTTTTCATACCTGTTGCCATGGCAGTACCCAAAGGAAAAAAAATCACACAGCTGGTTATGGTAGTTCACTGACAGATCTGGTACAAGTCATGGGATAAAATTCTGAATTCTTTAAGAAATTACTCGCATATTCTTTGACATTGGCAGCACTCATACAGTGTCAATGAGACTGACCTGGGCAAGTTAGGCATGGTGTGTTATTTCCTGTGCACTTATATATATATATATATATATATATATATATATATATATATATATATATATATGTGTGTGTGTGTGTGTGTGTGTGTGTGTGTGTATATATATGTGTGTGTATATATATATATATATATATATATATATATATATATATATATATGTTAAGAACATACAATACAAGTTTTATAGAAAGGCGACGGTTAGTTGTGACACAAGAGTGGAATGAGCAAGACTTTAGACAGGGGTTTGTAAAAGAATTAAATCACACTTCTAGACTCACTGATTTAATAAGAGTTTGTACAGACATAGCAATGACATCATCATTTTCACACTTTCCATGTCAACAGACTTGGACTGAAGTGGCAGACGGCAGTGGTGCATACAACTTCATCACAGGTATGGGAGGCTTCCTACAAACTATCATATTTGGATATGGAGGTATCCGCATACATTCCGACTATCTGGAACTGAATCCAGTGCTGCCCATTGGAACTGACAAACTTACTTTCACTGGGATTAACTACTTAGAAGCTTCCTTTACCGTAGTGGTCAAGGAAACCATGGTAACAATCACCATGGATACAAAGGCAGAGACTGCTGAAGTGTTTGAACTGGTTCACAAAGACGAGGTGAAAGTATTTGTGAAAGGTAAGTCAACATGTCAGTGTTTTCATGATCGTCATATAGAAGTTCTATTTTTAAAACTTGAAGAATCAAACTTACACCATAGACAGTTAATGACTTTTAATCAACTATTCTGATAATCACATCATTTTCATCACAAGCAAAGCTTATGCATGTTGCAGTACATTGATATGTAATTTTCCAAAGGTTACAAAATGGGACTCCTCTGAAACATTATTGCAATTTTTATTATGTTGAACAAAGTCAGTGCAAATCCCATTGATGTTTAGGCATCGGTTACCTATTTTATGGGGCAATTTTTGGTCCTCCACCCTTGTTTGATAGTTTTGTTTGATGAAGTTGTTTATGAGTTGCAAAAATCAGAGATCAAAGATGAAAATCAAGTGAAATCATCCTCAGCCAGTCATGGCAAATGATGTTTTTGCAATGATAAGAGTGATGGGTCTTTGAGATACACTGTTGTGTTTTGTTGCAGGTGAACCAATTCAAGCAGAGAGATGCAAATTACAGATCAGAAACAAAGGAATAGGTTGAAGAAGGAGCACTTCACTGAAGATAAATTAGGAAAACAGAATTGAAAGTTGTTGTGTGATTGTAGAAAGAGGCAAATAACAAGTATTTATTCACTATCTAAGACGTTGATATATTTGAGCAAAGCAGAAGAAACAAACACTGTTGACATACAGTTCTGATCCGTGTCAATAGAAAGTTAAGAGATAGATTTATGATATTAATAAGTATGAATGAGCATACTATCAAATTTTTTTTAGATTGACGAGCAGAGAACTTTCCATCCACTCCAATTTCCCCGATCAGTTTTTTGGGTCAGTCTGTGTCATGCTTTTGATTTTTTCAGTCAAGGAGTAATTGTGTGTTAAACAGGTTGTCTGAAGAAAGTGAGCAGTGGCTTTGCTAATTAACAGTTTCTTTTAAAAGCCTTCTTTGATGAGGAAAATACAAGTAATGCAGAGACCTTTCTTACCACAAGTTAAAGACTAATGGTTAACAAGACATTTTAATACTTTATGAGTGTTTTCCAACTGTAAGGAAAGTAAAATCTTTGTGAATAATATATCAATCATGTGTACAACTCTGGACCCAAGATTATTTTCTAAATAAATGGGCAAAGCTCAATCTACTTTTGTAGTGATATCAGTATATTGTTGTCAATCATTTCAAGGTGTAGATCACAGGGGAGATAAAACACATACAAGGACAGTACCAGACAATTGTGCAGTCATGGTAGATCTGTAACAAAACTTTGAAATTATGTCAATAATATCAGCTGTCACAAAAGGTCACTTCAGGTTACTTTAAAGTACTTGAGTGAAAATTATGCAAGCTGGTTCTTCAACTGGTGAAAGTTGATTTGATTGGCACTTGCCAGCTCTCTTATGTAACAAAGCCAGTGAATTTTCGCACAATTCTCTGATTTGTACACACGAAGAACATGGCAAAAAAATGCTTACTCTATCCTGTTAGTTCACAATCATTAGATTAACAAATCTTGAAACTGTTGACGAACAATGCTTTTATATCGAAACGTAGCAATCGCTCACTGATTCAATTTACTATAGAGAGAACGGGCAACGCGCTGACCATTAACGTTTATTTATGGGCGAGAGGAAAGCCAAAACTTAACGGGCAAGGCTTGCCGAGCCCGTTAATTTGGCTCTCCTCGAGCCCGCGCTCATAAATAAACGTTAATGGTCGGTGCGGAGTTTGTTATTTCCATTACATTATCAACGAACCGGAGAAAACCGTCAAAATTTACGAAAATCATTCGGAGCGAACGACAACTGGGCCCCAGAACTGAGCAATACGCGACACACGTCATGCGCTATAAAATATTGGCAAATCTGGAAATATTTTCAGAAAAAAGTATCTCAACTTGGCCCACAAGTGCTCCATTTTATTTTGAGATTGATTATGATTTACGTTTGAGCTGTAAAGTTACGATACTTTGAGTTGTTAATCTTATTATTCATATTCACGGGCATATAAACAGACCATCACTGTGTATTTGTGGTCAGTCACGTGGTTCAGCTCGACCAATCAAAATGCGACAGGCAGGGCATGGTAATATAATTAATAAAGAATTTACAGTTTGAAAGTATCTGTAATAGAATATGCTAATTATTTACATATTTAATCAACTTTGACAGCACAGAAGACATCTGGTCATACCAGAAAAATACAGAACAAAGCATAAATAGCAAAATATTTGGTCTAAGGTCCTCACACATTGGTCAGGTCTTCAGATGTGTAAATGTCAAGGACATTATGCAAATTTGAACGTGGAATTTACAAGGCCAATAGTATAAGTGGTTTGGTCATTTGTGTCCGATTTGCATCCTGGACATATTGTTGAAATGTGACAAATCATAGGTCCTGGTACTTACTCTGCAGGGTGGATCATCTCCTCACGAGACTTATGCCAGTGGTTGCAGTGAAAGGATTTACTATGGTAGTCAGATTCGTATTTAATTAACTCTGTGATTGGATCCTACTTAATGTGACAAAACTTGGTAAACAGTAATTACAGACAATTAGTCATTTATATATAGGTAAAATGTACATACTTTTGTGGCCAGTAATTTTTGTGAGATTTCAATTAATTATGCTTATACATGTAAATATTTGTCTTTTGTGATGTACCGGAACATGCAATTCCTAATCACTTTTGTTTGCCTTTAAATGTATGAGGATCTGATCAGAATACAAACTGTTTGTCTTGACTCTCGACTTGGGGATACTTATTTCATTCTTATGGATATGAAAAAAGTAAAAGACAAACACCATCCCATATTTTGTGAAATTGCATTTAATCAAATCCGAAAATAGCACACTTTATTGCAATATCAAGTAATTATATCACTGAAATAAGTAATCGCCATCATCGAAATGAACTATACAAAGATGTACATTAACTTGTCATGCATAAATGAAGAATAAGAGCACTGTTAACTTTTGTATTATTCATTTTGCAAATGTGGCATTGAAGGTTGTAAAGTCACAAGCATACGTATAGCTGTCAAATCATAACAAACTGGCATTTGTCTGAATTCCTGATAGTCAACAGATCACATTGTGTCACGGAGGTTATTCTATCACATCTAATCAAATTACGTGCAATACTCTCTGTAATTTCTTTGCATTTCGGATAAAGATTTCAAAAAGTGTAAAATCGATTATCATTTGTTTAAATTTATGTGACAGACTTATATATATATATATATATATATATATATATATATATATATATATATATATATATATATATATGTATTTGTGTGTGTTATGCATTACATTAACGCTCACTTTGTACCTTCACTATATATATGATTCGCTACTGTTCTGTTAAAATGTGATTTAAATGATAGAAATAGTTTTCATGCATGGTAATAAATTCACAAAGTATAATTTGCAACAAGTGGATACTAGAGCTGAGTATCCTCAAGGAATGGTAAAAATGATTCTGCGTTTCCACCAATGAAACAACTTGCAATCAAGTGCCAGAATATAAGCACTAGCGGCAGTAATAAAGATATGTGTTAAGAGACAACACTTGTCCAAATGTTAATTTGTATTTGCAATTTAAGTTCACATGGTATACTTTGTAACAAATCTTGAAATCAGTATATTCTGGTATTTGAACCCTGTTTTGATGTCAAATGTATGTATTTTTAAACCGTTTGTAATAACTTGATAGACATCATATTATATCACATATAAATTAGTAGCCATCATCTAGACTATCTGATAATGTCTCTATTATTTTCGTTTAATTGAACGTTTGCTCAAAATTGTCTCCAAAAAGTGAAGTATTGATTTTTTTCTTAAAATTCCCTCAAGAAAACTTCAACCATCACCTTTAGAAATTAAGAATAAAAATCGTGGGTTACGGTTTAAATCTTCGTACCAGAGAAACAAATTTCCTTCAATTTACCGATGTTTGAAATTGAGAATGGCCGCCATCACTGTGTTAAATCCATGGCAATAATTGAATTTCCGATTTTCACAAAATTGAGATTATGAGAACCTGATTCACTCTGAAGTTATCAAAATGAGCCAAGACAAGTAAAACATTGTAAAAATTTGAGTCTGAAGATATGTCGCCAAGGCGCATTCTACCTTAAACCATTTTACTGCCACATTAAATTATTCACCGCTGCAGACAGTGCAGAAGAGTTGTGCAAAAATTGGTAATGTCTCCACGAAAGTATCAAAATAAAGCTGCCAGTGCATCCTAAAGATGAGGTTTCACTGTCGCTAACCTGGAATGTTATGTACTTTATAAGGTTGCTGAGTTAATTCCATTACACATACTAGGAAGAATTGATGTCAACGTAAATTTGTAAATAACACTATAACTCTACCATTCTTGTTCAATATTGTATCACAATGCTACCTCCAAATGAATATATGATTCATTTACCGCTCGATAATACAGTCAACATTGATTGCCAAGCATATTTCTTATTTTGTAATAATTGAGGCCAACACAAAGCATTTGCAACAAATTTGACTATTCACAGATTTCATTAAATCCAGCTAATTAGGAATATCAGACAAGCATATGTAACTATAGTCACGATATTATTAATTTATGATATGTAAATATGTGAGGTAATTTTTAGCAGGCCGAAAGATGACACAGGTGCAGTAATTCTGATTAAATCTTGCATGTTCTACAATACTATCATGCTAGACTACATACACTCCTTATCTCCGTGAATCGGCTAGGTAATTGAACAATATCAAAATAGAAGTTGGATATTTACAAGGTCAAGTACTTGCATATTCATCACTAACGTAAAAGCTTGTCCTTTCTATTACCTCTAAAGTATTCTATCTTTAAATTGATTGCCTTTTGCATACTTTCCTACAGCATTGTCTCCATTAACGGTCATACAATAATATCAATGCTGAATCCTTAAAAGGACGCTTAATATTCAAATATTTACGAACAAAGCTCTATTGCATAAAGGGTATCTAATTCAGGCTTTCTCGTGTGAAAGAAATTTACAAATTGAACAATATTTGATGAAGATATTCTGTTTTGCGATACAGTGTGCAAATGCAAATAAATCAAGTTTTTATAAATGTTGAAAAAGGTGACAGAGACATTCATTTTAATAGTGTCTCCCTAAGATTAATCCTGAATATTCTTTCTTCAGTTAATAATTATTTAATAAAAAATGATTAAGTTTATAAAGTATGTTCAAAGGTTTCTTATAAAATGGAAAGGCACGCTAGGATTCTATTTACTTAGATGTCTTTGGTAAAATATTTGTAGCCATATAAACTACATAAAAAGTTGACATATATCATTGTTCACTAAGGCAGTGCGTATTATTGATTGTTCTCTTATTCACAAAAATTGTTTATCTTACATAATCCAGAGAGCATAACTCCAGTAAACAGTTGCCAATAATTTATGTGTATTCCCAAATATATACCTCGTGTTTGGTTGCAATTGAGTAAGTTCTCTCTTTTGCAAACATAAAAATAATGTCTTCTTGTCGTAACAGTTACAGTCCTGCCCGCTCGGTATTTTGTGATATAAGTGATATAACCATGACACCTTAGAGAATGTGATATGTCATAACTTCTCCACAATTGCACAAAATGCCTGGTAAATACACACACCAATGTGCACTACGACACAAATCCTCTACAATGAAATGTTGAGATATTGGTATACACAGAGTATTGATCGTGGCATTGGTCGCTTTAACCCGTTTTCTGACTAACCAAAGTAAAATGATAAAATTAGCTTCCAGCCTGCCGAAAGACGTTGTAAAGTCAAACATAGTTACCCTTCCGGATCATAAAACTGTGTTTAAACCTCAATGAATACGGCGTGAATGATATTTTAAGTTTCTAATATGCTAACTATTTGTGTGTATTGAATTCGATTATTGATCCATTATAAAACGTTCATGTGCTTCTACATTGAAAAACTTTGTTTGTATAACATAGATTTGCATAAAATATTATGGTCCTCTTAGTTAGGACAAAATACCTCAAATTTTTAAGCAGAGTGGATATTCTCGTCATGTGAGCGAAACTTCGTAAAAACGCTGGGTACGACCGTTTGGAATAAATAAAGCTTGTGGTCTTCACTACAGAAATATTTAGCAATACCAATTGCAAGGTTTTGTTCTACTCCCTTAAGAATACGCTATTTAGCAAGAATGACATTAACAGTTCATATAACCATGGAATATTTGCCGTGCCTTATTTATTGCGGTGCAGCATATTAAAGTCTTATTTATACACAAAGGTAAATGAATTTAACGATTGTTGTAAATTAATCTGACTCTACTTTCTTTCAGTTATCTTGCCAATTACTAAGAATATTGGGGGATGACATTTTAATTATTTTTTTTTATATTTAATTTTGCAATCATATTGTATGAGAACATGTCCATACATGTTGACAAACAATATAGTAACGGATCTGTGTTACTACGGACTGAAAAACATACATTCAAAAAGCATGTCTTATACATGTAAGTAGACTTAACCAAGGCATCGATGGGCAAGAAGTGGCACACATTAGCCGTTTATAAATATGCCATAGATTGAATAGGGCACAATGATTGTTGAACATAGATTTGGTCTAAAACATAGCCAATCCATGAGATGGCTAATATACTGGGATTTAGTATAGTGCTATGCACTATCATGTGCGTTATTTCTCATGGTGTCTACCGTCACACACGGTCTCTCTTCTTTTGATACTTGACTACTTTCTGCTCATATTGGATGAATTGTTCTCACAAGACACGTTTACTTGTATTGTGCAGTGAATCATCCACAAAAGAGACCAATGGTTACATATATTTACTTCGTCAATTAATTCTTGCTTGCTGCATTGCGTTTGGTCAAAGTTTCAGTTATTGTTCTCGATGGCCTTGGCTATGAAGAACATGAAATTCAAAGAACGTGACAGCACCCTTGTATTCTTATTGCATTTAAAAGTGGAATGATTGACTTGTGCTCCATTAGACCAGGCTTTCCATAATGTCCTCATCTTCTTCATCCATCCTTGTGATTCTCGGTGGAATATTTTTCTGCATGCGCGGATTTTTAGAATTCTAAAGTTTCAAATAGATAAAAATTTTCTTTTGTTAGCTTTAACTCGTTTCATTGAACTATTGTAAAGTAAAGAAAATTACAAGTTGAAGAGCTCAAGTACATTATTCTTGGTATATAATCCCCTTCATATTCAAACTACAAATCCCTTCTACATTTTTGAGTTTACAGTCGTCTAATGTTGATTCATATTGCTTTGGGGTTATTTTAACGCGGTAACGTTGGACTCGTGGTATAATACTTTTAAACTATGCCGTCACTTGCAAATCTTAACAAGCTTTTGCAAAAAAATTGCAAACCCCAATAACACTCATTTGGCAGGCAAACCGTACTCTTACATCAACACTTAATGATTGCACGGCTGTATGGAAGACGCACAACCTCTCTACTGGTAAATGATTTCACTTAAACACTTGAAACATGCATCACCATCTGGATATAGCTACCTTTGTCCTAAAGGTGCTGTAAGTTGAACTACATTAAAAGCTTTTGTCGTTTACCAAAGCAAACTTCAATACATGATTCTCAGAATCTCTTTCAATGTTCAATATTTGTCGCCCACTGTCAGTAATCTCATGTATATTAGTTTCTTTTGCAAGATATTAACATAATATCCTTACACGGACAAGAAAAACATATTTTATTATATGCGATCAGCTATAACGTTGACGGTGACACATTGACTCACCGGAATTGAACCATTCGCCCTGTGTTGGCTGTGTGCATTGTTAGGTACCTTCCTAGGGAGTCCATTTTTTGTGCTTTTGCTCGCTTTACCCAACTCTTCCTGGGCGTACCTCAGAGTATCCTTCTTCTGGGTTTCCATTCTCTTTCGCTCCTCTGCTAAAGCTTTCTTCTTTAGTCCGCTACAACACTGAATTCGTATTGCAGCTATTACCTTAAAATGGCACGAAATAAATCATTCTTTATTGTAGTCGGAGGTCGCTAAAATGTGACATACAGTCTTAGTAAGGAGAGGCACTAAAGGGGACATAAGCCTTGATTTTCGAATTGTCAAAGTGGGCATTTTCATATGCCATGTCCCAATACGATTGTCAAAGAAACGTTGACAGCAAATTCTTTATTGACACAAGAGGCCAGGAATCCATCAATATTAAAATAAAATGTTAGCTTGAATTGAAAGTATTCAAAAACTATGACCATTGTAAAGAATTTCAAGTACATGTAGGCTGAAGCAGCCAACTTAATAAGAGCTCTGTTCCTACAAATGCTTCCGTCAATACCATAGCAAGGATTACAACTTACCTCTGCATTTGACGCACAGTACACGATAAACACCGTCGTAGCCTGTAAAACGTATAAACACCTTCCTTTAGTATCAGAAAGGACAATCTACAGAAAAAATATACGTCATTCTTCAAATATATCAAATGCTTTCAAAATTGAAATGTCTCCATGATAACGTATCTTGCGTTTATCAAATATAACAATTTTTTGTGGCATAGGCTGATTTCAGTAGCCAGATGGTAATGAAAGTAGACAGACTTAAATTCAAAGAACTATATTTCTAATTCTCATTAATTCCATTACTTTAATTAATTGTCTCAACATAATCAGAGAAGGAATTATACTTGACGATATCACAAGTGACGACATTCAAGTGTGCACCAATAAATTATGTAATCAGCATTCACTGATGCATTAGCCAATAGTCGATTTTCCGCATGAAGTGTATAAAATCTAGATATTTGACCAAATGAATATTACCTCAATGGATATGATAAAGGAAAATATATAACCAGTGAGCGTTTTATCATCCGCACTTGACCACATCGCGGATATCCAAGTCAACGTGAACAGTGTACCAATAATTGCTAGTCCGCGGATATCCATCCTGTAATAAAATACAGGAGACACATAAAGTTGGATAAGGACAGAAGTTATATATCGATAAAGTAATGATTTCGGCCCGATTGCTTGTATATAAGTCAATTTGATTTAATGGGACAAAATCTCCCTTTTTACACTTTTTGGATATGATGAATTCATTGAATACCTGCATAAAGTAAGTTAATGTCCAAAATAATTTCGATGCGATTAAGGTTTCGCATTACTGCCGCTATACAGAATTTTGTTTCTTGTTAAATTCTACTAGTATATTTATGCCAAAAGAACAACATTTTGTTAGGTAAGCGGAACCCTAAAGTAATCGGGACGTATTCATGACACGACACAGATCGAGCCTATCAAAGTGGCTTTTTGCATCCGAGTTTTCAAGGTGAAATGCACATTTAACTTCCATACCATCAACAACTGATTTCAACAACAAAAGTTTTATCAATGCTTATTGAAATTTACACAGAATATCGATCCAACATATTGCGTCTGTCATTTTAGGTTTTGCAATGCTGCTACTGCACGGGACTTTGTTTCTTGTTGAATTCTACCAATTGATTTGAAAAGAGGGTTGTTCAGGAGTGAATTCATCTACTAAAACTTTAGTCTACAATGTCGAGCACGAAATCATGGATGCGCGTGCACAATCACTAATTTCAGCTTTATTGAATGGTACACCTCTCTCGATTGCTTGCTCAAATAACACATAGACTTACCATGCTTTCTTAAAGAATTCTAACTCTTTGTCACAGAGTGTCTTATACTTTGACAGAATCCGATAGCAGTGTATCAGAATAATTACCATTCCCTGAAATACAAAAGGAAGACAACTATAGCAAAAGGACGCAATGTTTAAATGGTAGATACTTGCATTTGCTGAATTATTCAGTTTTGTTATTTCGGAATGTTTTACATAAATATTGTCGAGTCGTGAAAGACGTTTTTACATGAGGCCATTGTTTGTAAACATTGGCAATGCTGACTCGAGTCCACAGGGCATCATACATCAGATATGCTAACGCGTGCCAGTGGTGCGCCATACAATTGTGAACGAGTCAAGTTGTATCTGATTCCATAATAATTGTGCTATGTGGGAAATACTTCAGATATTTTACATTTTAAAAATTTTAAATATTTAAACTCTTTTGTTACTATTTAGGAATATACTTACTGTAAAGAGGAGTAAGGCTGGTATGATAGTCGTCAGGGATAAAATCCCGGTGACCACCCAACAGCTGTAGAAGAAAAAAAAAGAATTGATAGATTAAACTAAGCACAAAAAAGCCTAGCTTTCAAGTTATATAAGAAATAATACGGGTAACAAGACTATGAATGATAATATAATGTTCAGGAATAAAAGGGTATAGAAAAGGCGACACGTTTTACATGGTTAAATGACGATGTTTAGCATACGAAACATAGAACTATGTCACCAAGAATTTACGAGAGGTGACTGATTATGATTGCTTAAAATAAAAGCGCCTACCCTTGGGTTTTGCGATAGTTACCGTGGATTACCATGGTGCATAGAATGCCATAGATAACAGGCATCATCCATCCTACCAGTGCATATGCCACTCTAGTTAAAAATAAAATATACGTAAAACTGTCATTTCAATCAAAAGTACACATTCACTATATTTAGACTGGATGTGTATGTCTGGGATGGTATTGTTATCTATTGATAGGGCAAATACAGACACGTCCCGCCGTGTACAAATACTCGCTCATCGTAAATTCATAGATATATGTGTAGGTAAAGAGTGTATATTTTTACTGCACATGTTTGATGGCGTACTTTGTGCTTTAATCCCAATACTTGAAAATAACGGTGTCAGGCGACCGAATTACTTCTGATTGAAGAGACATAACAAAACTTCAAATAATTTTACAAAACATGATGATGATGATAACAATATCGAGGTGTGCAGTTAATGTAGCCTTTGCGATCAGAATGCAGAAACTGGGAGCTTTTTCTTCTCAAGCAAAACAAAGCAGTGTCTACTAATGAAACACAGTTGTATCTTTTTCTAGCAAAAGACAAAACCTCAAACTACCAAATTTGTCTGAGATGACATTGAAGGAAAATATTACCTTGCTCTCCAGCTTCTGAATATGAAGAATTTCAATCTCAGAAGTAAATGAAGTGCCTCGACGAATAGCCAAGCACCGCTTGTCAGCAAAACTGCGTGCGTCCCTGCAGCCAGAAAGCGACACGCCCTCTATGAACGCAAAAGATGAAAAGTTTTACTGTTATGCGATATCGAGTCGTACTTGCAATACACTTAACTTACAACATCAATAAAACGAATTATGTCTTTTGGAATTTTTTTCTCACACGGATAAGTCTTTAAAACGGTTGTTACACATTAAAATATGAACACATAACTAAACTTCTTAGTCTTTCGCTGACATATCTCTATCATGTTGTGAGTTAAACATCCATATAGATTATGATAAACACAGAAGTGCAGAAGCAAGGATGCGATTCCTTAAGCCAAATCTGAATAACGCTGGTTCGAATACACACTAAAGTAGGGAAGGCAGGTTGTGATTTTGTTTCACTTTGTGATTTCAATTTTATTTTTAAATTTTGCCTGGTGCTAAATTTTCCCCAGGTTTTCACCGCTTTCTTGATTTCGCGTGTTTCGTTAATTAATTTTTCTCTTCCACGATTATAAAAAGTTAAAAATGTTTAGGGTCAGCAGGTCCAGTTCAGGATAGGTCGGGTGACCAGAACCACACGCTTCCTTTTACTCGGCCTTATCGATTTCTTTCTGCTTACCGTTTTTCCGTCAATCATGATGGCTGTAAACATCATAATCACAAAGATCAGCAACGAGAGAGTCGCATTCTTCAATACAAACATATGATCATTGTCCAACCTATAGCAAAGCACAGTTGGTAAAATTACCATGGTGATCTCAATCAAGAGAATTTACAGGAGATAACTGTACATATGGCGTTAAAATTGAACATAACGTCATACTAAAATATTCCTCTGGTACAGATATTCTTACTCTCAAACTGTTCCTCATACATGTAAGGGACCAGACAATAAGAAACAGAGAAATGTTGCATGAATTACATTGTATTATGCCATGTGATGGTAATTTCATGGCCGAAAAGTATGAACAATTTCCGAAGATTTTAGTGATCAGCGGAAAAGGAAACAAAGAATCTTGCTGTATCCTTTATGTATTTTCGTTTTGAAAGTAAGAGTATGGCGGGAAAGATACCGAAATAGAAACAACTGAACAAAATCTCCAGCATAATGTATTTCACATTGTGTGAAACAACCATTCTGTCAGTATGACAAAATCTCTGATGAAGCACTGAGAGCAGGCGCAATGTTAGAAGTATTTAGACATCGGAGAAAAAAATCAAATTGATAGAAATAGAAGTGGCGATTCTAAGGTACGGATTAGAAATTTTTTTGCGCCGTCAAAGATAACTCAAGTAAAAGACACGTTTCTGTGTCTGGTTTTAAAATTCCTTACCCATACATAACAAGCATGGTAAGAGTTAGCGCGTGGAAAAACACTGCCAGTCCCAAACCAATAAAGACGAACATGTCACGAGCACTTTCCACGAATGGACGTTTGGCTTCGTCTGTGATCTGACAAAAATAAACACAAAGAAAATGACATGGTATGATTTCAAAATCATTTAGTGGAGGAGAGTGCTCTATAAATGATATCCCAAACCGAGCCAATGGTTACCCCGCTCAATGGGTTGTTCTGCATTTTATATTCAAGCTTCTAGTTTTTAAGTCACCCATTAGGTTGATATGGACCGATTAAAGCCAATGACTGTTATGACAAATAAAACGAAAAATCTGTTACCATTTCATTCGGGAGAATTTCCATGACGACGCCGAATTCAGTCAGATGATCACATTTGCATATTGTGAAACCTTCCTCGACGTTTGTCTCTTGTACCCAGCATCCCTCGCGGCTCCAAAGTCTACAGAGGCAAAATAATGTGAAGGGACACACTGCTTGACGTGGTTCACATTTCGTTGTATGGTTGTACCTGTCTTATTTTATTCACATAGTCTTTATCTAATTACGACAAAACACTATTTCTATCTATTTAGTCTTGAGGCAGATATACTTAATTAACATTAATACGAACGGTTTCAAATTCACTATAAAACTTGAAGTTGCGTTTACTAAATAAGCCTCGCTTTCCGAGGATAAGTACGACTTCACGGAAAGTATATATTGTCTTAAAAATTTTCATGGCGTCCTGTCCAAATTTTCCCAGGAGTGAACGACAAAACAAGGTAGCATGGTTACTGTTTTATAATATGAGGGAAAGGATAACAGTGTAATTGGTTGTCATATCGGACAGACGAGATTTATATTTATAAAAAAATGCGAGTCACGTGCTGCAAGAGCTTATCCGATTGCTTCACTGTAAAAACCAATAATCCTCGGCAGCATGTAAAAGTGACAAATGTTCAGTGATCGTCACTTCATTTTTCCCCACTCACAAACCAGGTGTTCTTGCTTTTCCTTACCCATCAGGATGTCCATACACAATAATGCCACACACTGGATTATTTGCAGGCTGCAATCAAACATAAAAACGATGGATCTCCTAAATCAGTCACGAGGTGAAGATTGACGAAAACGCCTTAAAATCATGCAGGTCTTGTCAAACTAAATCAAGAACGTGCATATTGTATGGATGTATACTGAGAGAGAGAGAGAGAGAGAGAGAGAGAGAGAGAGAGAGAGAGAGAGAGAGAGAGAGAGAGAAGAGAGAGAGAGAGAGAGAGGTTTTCAATTGCGACACTTCCTGTTTTAAATCTTAACTCGTTGCAGCACACGAGAAAAATTGTCATAAGGTGTGTTGCTATAGATACAGCCTACATGGTGAATTCGATAAACAAGCAAAGCGTTGATATTATTATCAGCATTCTTGATCACAAAGTGAAAACTATCTTGCATTAAATACAAAAGAACATTGAATTTCGGTCCGGCCTTTAGATAGAAATATCAGTCACTCGCGATTACAATAAAATGTTGCAGTTGGCGATACTCACCTCTCGATGATAAAACTTCAAGGTAAGTGGTGTATCCAGCTGTATAGTGTCCGTTGCTGATGGAATTATTGTCGTCGCAAATACGTCTGAGTTTACCTTAGTGACACTGGAGACAGCTGGCGAAGCCGCTGACTTCTTGCTATAAATTCCCAAAATTTAAGATATTCCCACTGACTATGATAGACACGTCAACAAGAGCATTTAACTACAGCTTAACAAATAACAAAGTGTTACGATAAAAAGTGTGATTCATTCATTAATGTGCTTAAAAAATCTAGTCATAAGCAAATACTTTCAGAAGTCCTCTGATCAAATATGAAACCATTTTTCGCGAGACTTCAGCATTTCACAATGCGGAAAAAAACAATTATTAAGTTACTGTAGGAACTCTATTCTTTATTGAACTATGCATTGTCATCGTGGAAGTAAAACTGGCCGTGTTATAAGCAACAAATAGATCAATAAACAGTTTGAGGACCTTACCTTCGTCCCACAAAAGTTGCTGGTAGGATGTCTGCCAAAGTCCTGTACCTGCACGTGGCTACAGTAATCGTTACATCTATAAACGCAAGAATTAACCAGATATGAACTGAATATGCTCACGTGTTTTACAACAGGTTCATTAATAGTAGTACGCTTCACAGAACAATGAGATATATGTTATCACTATATGTAGCAGGTTTTTTTAAACTTCGCACAGTACTCTCAGAGTTTAATCACTAATTACAAAACTTTATTTAATATGCAAATGAGCTGTTAATTAACTTGACACTGCTCAATGCTTTATGGGACAATTAGATATCCATCAGATCAACATTTGTAGCACGTTTTATTTAATTTAATGCTGTAATTTTAGAGTAATGTCACTAATTACAAAGTTCATTAAATATGCAAATAAACCCTAAATTAACTTGACACTGTTCAATGATTCATAGCACAATTAAATATTTATCAAATCAATATCTGTAGCACGTTTCACAAAATTTTGGTGCCGAAATTTCAGAGTTATATACCTTATTACAAAGTTTATTAAATATGCAAATGAACCCTTAATTAACTTTACACTACTAAATGCTTTACAACACAGTTAGATATCTGTCGTCTCAGTATGTGCAGCAGTTTTCATCACATTTGATGCAGTTATGTTGGAGTTATATGACTAACTATAAGACTTCATGGATTATGCAAATGAGCTAATAATTAACTTGAAACTGCTCGATGCTTCTCAGTACAATTGGATATTTATCAGATCAACATCTGTAGCAAGTTTCATCAAATTTAACGCTTTAATTTTGGAGTAATATCACTAATTACAAAGTTCATTAAATATGCAAATGAACCCTTAATTAACCTCACACAACTAAATGCTCTGCACCACAATTAGATATCTGTCGGATCAGTATTCTTAAACGTTCAACAGTAGAGAAAAATCAAATGAAACTGTAGGAGTCTGTTATGTTCAAGTTCTAAAAGGGGTATCGAAATGTAAAAAGGAGAGGCGTATAGAACTTCCTACAGTGCAAATAGTCGAAATTTTGAAACATATCTTGTCTCACTACCGTGATATTTGCTCTGACGTTTTGAAAGATGAGTTGGCCTAAATTACCTCTTTAATGTCATGTAACAATATATACTAATTAAGTATCTTTGATTGACAAGGTAAAACAATCTTCATGTTTTCTATAATATCATGATGGCCACAGTCTTTAGTTTTCTTCAATCTCCGAAGTACAGCAATATCAATATGCATTTGAACAGATTGATCATTGCCGAACAGAACGACCCTTCTTAAATGTAACATATAATTTAATACATCAAAACCTGATGAGTGACAACATTCCTGTCTTCGATTCACAATAGCAGTTTAGTGACTGTTTGTAATTACGCGGCATTTGTCACTTTGGTTCTATCTTGACGGGTGTAGCCCTAGCAGGGGTATGCGTACCCATTCCCGACACCTGGTACCAGCACTAACAGTGGTGAGATGAAGTTATTGTTGGTTGTCATGTCTATGCGTTTCTGTATTTATTTATTATTATTGGATACGTTTTGACGTCTTATTCGCCATCTAGTCCGATAAGGTATATTCACAGATGACGTACTTTTTGGCAAGAATGGAAAACACTGTCAGAGCCAATTCTTGCTACGAGGACATTCAACACCATCGAAGGGAGTCGGGCAAGGATTCTTCATAGGCGCCGATTTGATTTTCCTTGTTTGCATATGTTTCAACAAAAATTTCAGGTACTTACTTGTTTTACTGATTTCGGGATCGATTTTCGGAATATCGATGTAACTATGGCTGCGATCAGAGTTGGCAATATCCAATGACAGCCTTGAAGTCGCATCGGAGCCACTTGACCCACCGGGCACCCTGGTATCACGTGACACCCGGTTCGCAGGTGCACCCTTTGCCGTGGGGAAGGAGTACTGGGTGTTTTCCTTCGAGTCAAGGGCGGTGATTTCGAAATCTGGACGAAACGTGTATGACATTATGAGTGATGATATATCTGACATAAGAAGACATAGTACTTGACACACACCAGGACGATTACTAACAGGGTAAGTTTCCGTCGAAAATAGCTGAAAATAGCATCTAAGTATCGAGGTTAGTTTTGACAATGATGTCACCATGATTCATATTCCATTTAGAATTAATGCGTACGGCATTTTACACATCAGGATAGTCATCTCCCTGTCCATGAATGATTTGAAAATGAGGTTATATGGTGTGTCATATATTGTAAGAAGGCAATAAAAACATACATTGTGATTTTATGGAAGACTGCACAATATCAAGCATTTGGTACTCCAAGTCGACATATTGATAATCGCTTATGCAAAATCCATCTATGAAATCTGACTGCAATTAATAGTGATCAATGGAGAATATAAATGTGTCTCCAGTCATGAACTATATAATATTCAGTCAAGAGTAAAAATCTTACTAATTTCACATATTTGAGTAATTTTGATTATATAGATGCCGCATTTTATGCAAAAACCGTGCATCCTGGTGAGAATGAATCCAACAAACAATATTGTCTCTGTCCGACTTCATAACCTTTTCAAAACAGAAAAAACACTTTATAGATACTCACCAATATTTTTTGTTTCGATTCTGATATTTTCAGTTGTATTAGCTGCCATAAAGCCATGAATATCTGTTGCAAACTTGCGAAGATTTTGCACATATTTGTCTGCTCCACCAGTCGAGCTTTTAGCCTACAATTTTAGGAAACAAACACCTTTTAACTTGCTGGACAAACTTTGACATATGAACTTCCTCTGCCACATTATTGCTGAAAGACTGCCTCATCTGGTACAATAGGTCGCTCTTCGCAGTTGAATCTTGTACATTCAGAGCAATATAATGGGGACTTCAAATGTTTGAGATCAGCCTATAAAGTAACAGGTCTGACCTGAGAGAGAGTGACCGTAAGGTGTTGACAGTCATGTTATTATACAACAATTTTGCACAGCAAACCAAGTTCTCAATTTATTTTAGGCAACGTAATAACTCACTTCTATCGAATTTCGCTACCAAGTACGATAGAGGTAGAAGGGCTGCCAATCATTTTTAAAATCATGTGTCAGTACTGTAACTTGAAAACCTACTCGATTTTTAATTCTCGCTTGAGAGTGCGGCTCATTGTATTTCAATTTCTCAATTCTCGCGAGAATTGGCTTGTTTCAAAATGGCGGCGTACAGCCTTCATGGAACGCGGCTACTGAAATATCTGAATTATTTATTTTGGATGAAATTTCCTGCCGGAACAAAGTCTTGTCAGTAGAACCCACTATCGAGTAAGATTTGAGGTAGGTGAAATTGAGGGCACGCAAACGGCGACAAAGTTGCCAAAGTGGCAGCTTCCATGTAAAGACCGGATGTGCACTCTTTTCAAGCTCCTAGGTACAAACATTCCATTCCCAATATATTGCACACGTTATCGAAAGTGTTCGCTCCAATAAATGTACTTACATCATAAATATTCTGCCACATATCGGTTTGCTCACCATCCAAAAACGCACTGCTCGTTTCGAAAACTTGCTGCAGATTAAAAAACAATTTATAAAAATGATGTGTTTCAATGGAGGCAAAGATAATGGTTACTTAAATATCGTACAAGAGATCAAATGATTTTAGTATGCTTGCTTGATACAGTATAAGCACTCAACATGGCTTTGAAATCGAAAGGGCATTGCAGAAAGAGCATCGTATGACGTAGTACTCACATCAATCACAGATATTTTCTCTTCGTAGGCTCCTTTGAGTTTGAGCGGTTTTTTGTCAATAACTTTGCCTATAATTTCTCCAGCGGCTGACAGATCACCGGAAACAGTAACAGCCCCGGACGCCGCTATGTCCGCTATCGAAGATAATACACCGGTAGCATCTTGGGCCTTCGTGATAATGTTAACCTTCAAAGAAAACAGTTCAAGACTAAAACACTGCTCTATTGGTAACATAGCCTGCTCCCCTTGGTTTTCAATATATCTGTGTTCAGTATGTTACAGGACCAAAGAGATAAACTTAAAAAAACATCAAGCACATCAATGGATTAGCCGAAGTCAACCTCGAAGTTTCTTAAAGTAGTACGCACTTCGAAATTGACCGATTTCAAATTTTGCCCAAGTTTTTCTGCCAAGAAACTTTAAACTGATTCCTTCTGATGTCAATAATAAGTACCAGGGGTCAGCGCACAAAATTCGGTACTACAGAAATAAGTCCGCGATATTTTCCGACACCTTTTATTTCAAAATGGCCACAACCCCTGTGTTAACTCTACAGATAACATAAAAAAGTTGGTTTTACACAGAAATTAGGCGGTGAATACTGTATTTTACTCCATAATCTTAATAATAAGGCCTCACAAGCGGTAGGCAAAAAAGAATCATAACAGTTTGAAGATCGATTACTTGTCCCCGAGCTATTTTTACCTTCATTAACCAATATACGTAAAGCACCATAACAATGTTTTAAAAGGTATATTATATAATACAGAAGCTAAATGGTTTCATATCAACTGTACTTCAATAATTCTTATGAAAGGGTATGCATTTGTAAGTTGCAAAGGCTATACAGTCATGTCAGAGAGAGAGAGAGAGAGAGAGAGAGAGAGAGAGAGAGAGAGAGAGAGAGAGAGAGAGAGAGAGAGAGAGAGAGAGAGAGAGAGAGAGAGAGCATTACCGGAAGATATTTATTGTCGGTCTGATTGAATGCGTGTAATATCATGCTCGCGATGTTGAGTGACTTTTGTTTTCTAAATGAAATATCAAAAGGATTCTAACGAACAGCGTTACCTCATTCATGATATCGAGCAGTTTTTGAGAGATGCAGTGACTGGTATCCGGTGGCAACCACTTTCCCGAGATATCGCAGGATCTTTTCATATACCCTGAATAGAGAATTGTAAATAGTTCTTAATAAAGTCACGTGACAACCATTTATCCGCTTGTAATGTCAATAATAATGCCATTCACAGTCAAGAACTATAGAGTATTCCGGCAACAGCATATATCACGTATAAAGAGGATACAATGACTTCAGGCAAAGTGCTACTTCCAAGCTTTGTAAGCAGTAAGGTATTTTGTAGTGAATAGACTAATTAACATTTTGCATGACCGAAAGTTGTAGGCGTGAAGAAGTACGCACCCACTTGACCAGCTGCACATGATATCCAATCTGTTGAACAGTTGTAATTGGTTTCTAGCCACAGCTGTTCTCCATTCTTATCATACTCCAAAGGACATGTTGGGATAGTCTCGTCTGTTAGGGTTAGATAATCACCTTCGTTAATGTCTTCGTCTTCGTCATAGAATTTATAATTGTTACAGAATATAACCACGCACGATTTCAAAACAATGAAACTTTACTGTGCATGATTGAAGCACGTGGTATTCTGGGAAGAGGTTACATTGATTATTTGGAGGTATTTGTTTTGTCTTACATTTACATTAATCGGTCATGTAGAGTTATCTGTTTGTCCCATATTTACATTAACTGATCATTTTGAGTTACGTTTTGTTCAATATTTACATTAAATGATCATCATGTAATGGTCGAGTGTGTCTTATATAAAAAGGATACCCTTGAAAAACGGATAATAATTGGATAATAAGAATACCCTTGAACAAAAAGAAATATTAGCGAGCACAATCTTGACGCAGCAGATCATAGATCTTTCATGGAGTCTTAACTTTGTATGGTATGTTGATTAATCATATAATTGCATTGTCGGTCACTGCACTGTACCTGATTTATCCTTGCATCGTTGTGGTTGTTGCAATGGTGCTGGTTCACATCTTCCAGTCTTGTTTATGTATCCTTCCGCGCAGACGCACTTGAAGCCGTTGAAGACATTAATGCATCGCTGATTCAGTATTGCTCGGCTGCAGTTGTCAGTGAAAGTCTGGCACTCATCCAAATCTGAAATCGAGGTATATCTGTAATTAACTCAATTTCTTTCGCCGCGTAAATTGTTACTGTCAAACCAGCATGTTTGGATTCCTTTCGGGAAATAAAAACGTTGTATTTCATTGTCAACTCGACGTAGCCGACATCCATTTAATGCATTTTACATGATAAACATTTAGTTTTTTAAAGAAAGTACTTTATTCTATCACTCATTCATTTTTGTAACAGAATCAGCCTGTTGTGAGATGTGCGTTAGATGTGCAATACGTATATCACCAGTTAGCATGTAAGTTACATTTTGTCGTACACTTTCTTACCGACACAATCCGGTACATCGTCAGACCAGCTGCCTTCAATGCACGTGATCTCTGAACTACCATTGAGATTAAATCCTCTCTGGCAACCATAACTGATGACATCACCACTTACTATCTCTTCAGGTACTGCAGAGGTTATCACTCCATTGCTTGGTGTAGAGGGCGTTTCACAGAGCACTGAAATTGAGATGCTCATAAAATTAACCTTTATATAGCTTTAGATGTACATCATATCTTACACTGTATGGTCGTTGCACTCAGAACATTATTCACAGCATTTAAGGTAGTACGCGTCCCAAATCTTAAACTCATATTCATCTTCCCAATTTTCTACCATTCTCCTTCAAAATCAAGAATACAAATCAGGGGGTCACAGTGCAAATGTTGGTGGTAGAGAAACGAAACACCCAATATTTAACGATATTTGAAATTCAAAATGGTCGCCATCCCTGGGTAAAATCTTGAGGAAATAGTACGTTTCCGATTTTCAAAAAATACGCCGGTGAAAACTATATGTCCTTCATGAGCTTCAAAATAAGCCAAATAATTGTTACACCAAAAAGTGATGCAAAGTTATGAGAGTCTAAATATCCGTACCCGAGGTGCATTCTACCATAATTATGCAAACATCTCTTTGTATTTATACACTTGCATGCACGTTACCAGCAATCTCCATGCATTCTATACCGCCTACCCTGCGCTTGTTTATCCAAAACTCAGAAAACAACGCCCGGGACATGAGTGTGCAAGCTTGGAATCAACTGTGCTTTCAAAGGCGTTACTCATACGCACAGAAATACACCATCATTAGCTTTGAAAAGTCCCATCACCTTCCAAGCGAGAAACTTCAAGTGCCACCAATAATATATATATATATATATATATATATATATATATATATATATATATATATATATATATATATATATATATATATATATATCTGTGTGTCTGTGTATTTGTAAATGTAAGTATAGGGAATCCTACCTACTAAATTTCCGAACAGCATATCAAAGAAAGCACACTTTTATTAGTTCGCCTTTACAATATGTCTATGTATTTGTCCTATTCATTATTTATTCATATTAAAGGACAACAAATTAGAAATTGGATAAAACCTTACACAAAAGCAACAATAATCGTCTATGAGGTCCAAAAAAGTTTCATAAAGATAGTGTTGTGCAAATGAGATAAACTAAAACAGACGAATGATAAACAAGTCAACAATCAATTTGTCATTTTATTTACGAATGAATTATCTAGGCAAATTTTCTCATTTTGTGAGTGTCCGTTCTCCGACGCCTCTCGTCCGATTGCCTACAAAATACGGTTTGTAGTACCGAAAGACTATTTGTTCATATTTGTCCCATTGATGATGAAGTGTGGATGTATAAATTGGAAGAGTCAATACCTCAACTACTTTGCATTTGTGCATTTTCGAAGCCAACTTTGTTATCTTCTGTCAAAACATGGGATGGCGTACTCTTTATTTGATGGAATGATCTTCATATTTGTAGTTTTCTTGGTATTGCAAAGTATTGCTCAGTGACCAAATTTCCCAAAACACTCTTAAGTTGACTTTTGAAATTTGTGATAAGTTTCCCAGGGATTAACTTAAAACGGGGGTCTGAAGTGATTATGAAATTCACATAATATTTTGCAGAACTGTTTCTCTCTTTTTACCTCAAAACATCGTCTTTGAAGTAACGTGACTCTTTTTGCAATTTTAATGTAGTTTTTTGTACTGGTGTGAAATTTGAATGTTAATATTATTGAGAGGTAAATATTCTCACTTCAGCAAGAATCACGTAAACCGTGGACGGCGGGATTCGATCAGCCCTAAAGCCTTATCAGCATAACATCATTCATCGCATTAACACCCTGATTAGAGTCTACTTCAACGTTAACCATTCTTGCCTTCTGAGGTAATTCCTACGCAACAAATACCTGGTGTTTTGATGTTATTTTTTACCTCCAGCATAGACGAGTCAAAACGTTCAGGCAGTGTTTATAGTTTGCTCTTTTCTGAAACCGTTTGTCCTATGGGTTTCAAAATTGCTAATAAACTTAAAATGGTTGTATTTTCAGCCCCATTGTCCCTCGGCCTTCCCAATGTCAGAAAAAAACTTTATGCTATACTTCAGAGTTTGGGTCAGAACTTTTACCAATTCAAAATCAACATACCTGGCGGGCGATAATCTATGCACGATTTGCATTTACAGTATTCTTCCCCACTTCCGCAGAATCGTTCAGCAGAGCAACAGGGAGTCTCTCCTTCTGGATCACAAGTCGCCGGAGAACCATCCACCACAGGAAACTGTTGACCACAACGTCCATCAGATCTCCATCGTTTCACTGTAGAGATCAACGGGTCTAAGTTGTCATAAGTCGAACACGACTACATTTTCTTAATGCATAATATTGAGTCGATGCGGTTGGATTAAGGAAAAAAATACATTCTGTGCCTCGATGTATGATCAGACCGAGCGAGCTGCTAAGGTTTATGAATGATCATCTAAGGTGTGGGCCGATAATTGAATCACTTTGTAGACTCTATGAAGAAGTGAATGGCTTAATTCTATGAATACAAGCCGAAAAACGGAACACGAATGCATGGTCGAGAACTTTTCACTGTGTCATGATCGTCAAAATACCGTGACTATTGGAATTCCTGTCCTGCTTACCGTACCGGTAGATCTAGAAGACGTGCATTAGGCAGCACTATTATTGTTTTTCATTTTATCGTTCCGCAAAGAATTAGTCCAACTGCAACTACAGAAGTTATATGAAGTGCCTTTGATTAATTTACAATCTGTAAGTATGGCAGTTTATGTCGACATCCTCGGATTTTAAGAAATACACGATCTTTTACTAGGTTTGTATGGACCTTTCCTCGGCGAATGTAACTGAAATCATTAACCAACCATCGAAGCGGAGATTGATTAAGCTTCGTATTGAAAGTATATACGTGCCAGTCACGTACTTCGTCAACATATAATTTATGATATACGAGGCATGTCAGATATATTTTCTTACTGAACGTCAGGAGTAAAATGAAGATTTCGCAGCTAAGTATTTACTGCCTTAGCCAGAGATGAAAATCACTTATTTAGCTATTATGACCAAGTATTATCTATTGAATATTCACTAAGGAAAAATGTAGTACGAAATTCTAAAAAATTCACAAACAGCATTTCTTCACAATGTATATGACACAACCTACCATGTTGACAGGTTTCACCATAGTAACCAGGTCGGCATTCACACGTCATACTGCCAGGCGTGATGCGACACGTACCGCCGTTTTGACAGTAGTTTGCAGAACACCGGAAGTCAAACCCTGGAAAGCGATTAGAAAACGAAAGCTCCCGTGATGACTTATATCAAAAAGTATTGCAATGTCATTTCTAAGAGTTTTTCATCAAATATTTCGAAAATTGTGATAAATCAAGCGGAAACAGCAAAAGTATTATGTCGTGTAATGTTAAATGAGCGTGACATATTATGTTTCTTCTTTTATTACATGTTTGTCGAAGGAAAACGTTCGATGTACAATTAGGACCAGGTACATACAGCCATATGTTTGATGTTATATAACCATTGTCTTCATGATATAGGGATGACTCAAAAAAACCATACTCGATAAGTCCAAAGATCACAAATGGCTTATTTTCTGACAAAGTTCAAAGAAATCGAGTCAGAAGTGATGCTAGTACTTTGACGATTTATAACATCATGAAGTAGACCTTACTGGACGTCAATTATCACTTTCAATGGTAGAGATCTGCAAAAAATACTTCCTGATTTCTGAAATCTAGGTGAGGGACCAAGGGATTTTTTTGGTCAATTCTTTTTAATCGAATATATTAAAGCCGTAGCGACAGAAGGAACATGCCATTTTAGGAGCGCGCCACCAGCGTTTGTTTTCATCTATCGAACAAACATTCTGCAGTATCTTGTGATGACTGGTAATTCAGCAAAACTTTTGTTCGCATGCTGAAAACTTTTATCTGGAAGTTGTGTGAAACTTTGATCACAAAAACGTTAATTGTATTGTAGAAAGCAGTCTCGTAAGATCATCTGCTATTGGTCCATGTCTTAGAGTGATCGATCTATTTATTTATTCACCTCGAAGAAAGGATATATTACTTTCATAAGAATTGCGGGTCGGTCTGATGGGCATTGCTACAACTATCAAAAGCCCAAGATTAAAGAAATTCATATGTATTTTACTTTTCGTACACCTCATCCATCATTTCACAAAGTACATGACCTATGTTCTCTGGAATAACAATTTTTGTCTGTAAAACTTACTATCTCTTGGACACTGCCGGGCGTATCCTGTGCCGCCATCTTGTAGAAATTCCAAAGACTTGACATTGACAGCATCCTTGTCAACCCAAGTTAAGAACGGCTTTTTGTCGGCCTCGGACACACTAAAGAGGCCCCCATCTCGCCGTATCCATAGCGATGTCTTCCCCGTCGATATTGTAAACGGATCGCTAACAGTCGGATTCACCAACGCTCCAGGCTTCCGCAGACCGATATTCGGCGAGCTGGCCGAGATCGTCACCTCGTATTCGGCGTTCCCGTCGCTCAGGACCAAACTCAGAGACTCAACGTCGCCGTTAAGATAGACATCAAAACTCAGATGGTAGCTGCCATTACTGGAAGTGGGCCACAATAGTCTCGTGTATTGTTCACTGGTGCTGTTAACAAAACCAATTCTTGCACAGCCTGGGTATGGGACAGAATTTAAGCTTACAACAGTTAGTGCTTTGAAGGTTGTACATTTTCGATTCATTGTCATTTGCATATACTATACGGAAACATCTAGATGGTATAATTGGTAATGAATCCTTTCTTTTCATAGGAATTCGAGATCTAAACGAGTCTTAAACTTTATATCAAAATATGCAAAATTTCTACGATTCTTGTTATTTAATATTCCAGCATAGAAGTTTCGTAAGCTATAATCGAGACATTGTATAGTGACAACTTACACTGATAAGCTGTTTCCAAATATGGCGACGTTCTTGCGCATTGCGGGTTTGATAAGAAGGACTTAGAGCGCTCCCAGCGGCAGCTGCTAGAAGATTCACATGTGCTGACGAAATCTACCAGGCTGGGGTCTTTGATGTAGCAATTGGTATGCAGTAACTCCGGCGAGTCTCCGGGACAAATGGATGATGATGTTCTGCCATAGTTGATGTACATAACATCCAACATTGTCGTGTCAGGACAGGATAGGTTGAGTTCGTCTGCGCATGTCACCTGTGTGTCTGCGATAATATATGTATATATATATATATATATATATATATATATATATATATATATATATATATATATATATATATATATTATATATATATATATATGACGACACGGAAGAACGATGATTACTGGAAATTTTTAAACAATAAATCCACGATTCGTAGGATACATAAACAACATCATTGTTTTTGAAAGATTTTCACGGCATGTCTTGTAGCTTATTTATTAACATATAACACGATTGGAACTAATTTGGGATAATTGGATGGTGAAGTAATGTCTGTTTAATCTCCAAATGTAAGCTCATCGGCTTTTTTTTAAGTTACACACTTGTTTTTATGAGTAATTTGTAATATTGCAACATTCAGCTACAAGGCACCTAACAACTTTGAGAAATTTGAAAACTATGGAAAGCCAATTATCCCAAATTAGTTCCAATCGTATTATATGTAATGATATTCCAAATCCAGTACCGTAGCACATCTTTCCATTATCCATCAGCAAACGTTGTTAATTTATAATGATCGACTCTGCAGTATTGAGATTAAATTCATTCATAACTCCATTGTTACCTCATAGTATGCCCTAAATGGTTTTTTAATGTTAACATATTCTTGTCAACTTTAAAGATATTACCAACACTCGATGTACGTTACACAGCATTCTTTTTCCACATTATTCAGTCAATTTTCAGAAATTTGTAGCGCATGATTGGAATATTGGCAGGGTTTATTTCTCAGCATGACAAACACTCCAACGTTTGGTGTGAAAGAAATGTAGATTTAAAAAAATGTATGGAAATCATTAAACTTCCAGATTTCTGTTTTCTCCTGTTTTCAACACTTCAAAAGATCATAACTTCACTGGTTGAGACAAAATGCGTTAGTTTTTTCATATTTTCTTTTTTGAAAAACTATACAATAAGACAGCAATTTGGTTTGGCAACAAAGTTCCTACATTCGATCACGTAAGCTATTTTTTGCGCATACCGACACCATTCACAAACACACACACAAACCACGTGTATAGCCTTGCGATAGTATTCAGCGAATTATGGCAAAAAATATGGAAAAAAGCAACCAGGTGCAAAGAGTGGCGTATAAGGCTTACCTAACATAGCAAAGACTTGGACTTCACACAGACTGACAGAGAACAGTCTTTCGTACGGTAGAGAAATACGTACACGACGACCAAAGGTCAAATAGTCACACTTTAATGCTATCTTTGGTATAGATTGCTCCACGTTGACGCTAGCGCACAGAATAGAATCCATACCGAGCCTCACTTCCAGGCCATTCACGTTGATGGTTGCGGTGTCTGCATGAAGTAAAAAAATTATCACATAATTTTGTAACTATAAATAAGAGAGATTGCGCTTCGGGAACTATATGATTTACCGCTTGGGGAGCTCATTTTGAATTTCTTTGAGTAAGCAAAGCTTTTACAGTCTCAGTTTTGTGAGAATCAATAATTTTATTTATCATGAGACCTGTGCTATCGTTTTTCCTGATCAGGCCTGTGATGTGCTACCTCTTTGTACGAATTTGATTGGAAAAAAAAAAAAAAAAAAAAAAAAAAAATATATATATATATATATATGCATATATATATATATACATGTAATATATTCTTTTTCTCTGAATTTGAGGGGGCTGTAATATCAGGCCAGTGCTAGCTTTTCCCTGACTTTGTTGATAGTGTATTATTATTATTATTTTATTATTAGACTTTATTTAAACTCAATAAACTGTTGAGCCTGAGGCTCTTCTCACACAGAGTCGAGTATGACAACATTTACAATATTTACATTAAAAAATTATTCAGGAAGAAAACTTTATACTGAAAAAAATGTAAAAAACGCTACAATTAAAAAAAATCTAATAACAAATTTAAAAATTGCATAAAGTAAGATTAACCCATCTATTTAAAAAATGGCACTTGCAATTTCTTTTGAATGATAGAAGTGAAGAACTAGATGGCAAAGTATTCTATATTTTAACCCCGTCGTGCTACCCTTTTTCTATGAAATTGATTTGGCAACATTTATATGGGCCTGTGCTAAATTTCTTTCAACTTCGATGAAGCATGAAGTCAATATTACTTACCGTCGTTGGACTTATCAGCAAGGTACAATCTAACGCCAATTATTTGGACGTAGACTTTCAGATCTATCTCCCAAGTTACAGTTTCATCACGGCCCACACCTTCTTGCGGCAGAGAAAAGGTACAGTCGATAGAGCCATCCACTATATGGTCAGCTTGAATTACCTCACCCCTTTCCGAGGTTCTGTAGAGGGCGGGCTTCAGGAAAGCAACATTTAGAAGGCCTGAAAATGGGAATGACGTAAATGTTAATTAATGCAAGGTATTGCATGTAGTAATGTGCGAAATGTTGGTAGGTAGTTAGGTAGGTAGGTAGGTAGGTAGGTAGGTACGTAGGTAGGTAGGTAGGTAGGTAGGTAGGTAGGTAGGTAGGTAGGTAGGTAGGTAGGTAGGTAGGTAGGTAGGTAGGTAGGTAGGTAGGTAGGCAATAGGTAGGTAGGTGGGTGAGTGGAGGGTCTGTTGATCTAGGTTGCCACATATATAGAAATCTATACGGTTACCTACCATCAAATTCGCAGATGAAGTTTTCCTCTACGGAACAACGCGAATCGGTCCAAGCTAACTCACTTGATTTCTTGTACCTGTAGCAAACGATAAAAAAATAAAAAAAAATCACAAATTCACAAAAATTCATAACAAAGTAGAAAGAAATATATAGCATAAAGAAGGATGCGAGGATGTTTGTTGAAGGGGTTAAGTCACATATTTTACACCGAGCTCCCAAGTTATTCGGCCGGTGTTCCAGTCCATTTGGTACCGCGGAGTGATCTTGTATAGCAAAGTTTGTGTGGTTGGTAAACCATATACATGTGTTCTATATCTTGAGTGAAAAATCCTGAACAGGGCAACTTTGTTTTACTCTCTTCCACTCAAAATAACTTCCAGAGAGTATAGGCACGGTCGATCTATGCTCACCTGAGTTTTGCACATCTCCTGTTTGTGCCCCAGTCCTGGCTATCACTTTCCAAATTGAACCAAGCCAGACTTTCATCGTCCTTGGTCGACCAAGTAGACTTCTCCGATTCCTTCACGGCGTTGATCCAGTAGCGTGGATCCACGATCCCTTCGCTCTCAATCAGCTTCGACACGTGATCAAAGATGCTCTTGTCGTGTATCTTGGCCAGTTTACCACCTGCGCTTTCACAGAAGTGCTCGGCGGGATCCCACGGCAAGCTTACCTCATCGTACAGACTGTATCGCTTAAAGTTGCTGTTCAGTGCAGGTTCTGCAAAAAGAAAAATACACATACCCTGATTTTTCATTTGTATAGCTTCACTTTTCATACCCTCTAGCTTCAGAATCAATGTAAAAGGAGAGTGTTAGTAGGTTACGGTGCAAGATTGAGGAACACCTTTTTGAATACAAGTGCCTATATATTATGAACGTGATTTCATGGAGTGTTGAAACGATCAGCCATATTCTGCTTATTAAGCATTAAAAATATGCAAATGACTATCATGTCGAAGATAAACTTTAATGATTTCATATTAAATTTATGTTAGAGGTATCATCTTTCTGATAAAAAGACAAGTTGTATCACCAACATCATCTAGCTATCAAGTCCCTCATTGGCAAACGGTTGACTGTATTTTGTAAACAGAGTAATACTTGATTTCTGTTCGATTCTTTGCAGAAATTTCTGTCATTTTTTCCAAACAGCTGACTGTAATGTTTTTGTTACCGTGCGCAGTTAGACTTATTTCTGGAATGCTATTTGAGTTTTCGCATTCCTTTGTTGAAGCGCATACGGCAGATTGAAGGTAAAATGTCAAATTAACATTATATGAATGTATAATATATGTAGATATTTCAAACAACCAATGTTTTTCCAATGGCTTATAATTTGTCTATTGTTTTTCGTTTTTTATCTATAACTAAACGACAGTTCCACACCAAGCGGGTTAGAGGACATCGGAACATTACTAACACACCACCGTCTTTCTATAACTATGTATATCCGTCACACTTGATGTGTACGTTTATTGGAACTTCAGTAACTGGTGACATTGGCCCTTGAACTCTCTGCAAACAACTAAAGGGAAAAAAGATGATTTTTTGAAATTCTGGCCATTACCTGCAGTGACTTTCAATTCAAAGCCAGTGTTGGTGACCTTGGCATTGGACGTAAACAAGATCCACACTCGGTTGCTTCGAACGTGGAACTTCGAGTCGGGAGGGAGCTCGTCGGAGAAATTGATCGTGTTGTGGTCGGGTGGGTTGATGACGACAAAGTCCTCAGTTCCGGTTTGAAATGACAGAAACCAGAAGTGGAGCTCCGTTCCGTTCTCAGCATAAACTGACCAAAGGCATCGTTCGTTGTTAAGGTATTCATCCGGGTAACCCGGAGACGTTATAGTGGCGTATTGACCTACGTTAACGCTGACATATGTGTCCCCACATCGATCTGATCAGGAAAAGAGTTGGAAAATGGTTAAATGATTGTTATTCTGTATGTCAAAATTGTCGACTACTACCGTTTCTCACTTACAGTGAAGCAGATCTTCGGGACAAACACGTGGTGCATAACTTTACCTTTGCGAAACAAATGGCATTGATTCTTGGCAATGTGCGCTTAGTTCTGTAATTGTAAGAATTGTTTAAATGATTTGAAGTCGTTTGAAGCTTTCGTGTATATGATATCCGTTGTGCATAAAGTATGTAGTTTGTATCTTGTTGTCGGACATGAACCGAAGATAATTTCGTATTTTACCGACTGACTTTGTCGGTGATATACTCCCTTATAACTGATTTACGTTCTCCTAATTTTTCTTTATATAAATTTACACTACATTTAAATCGATTAAAGTTTCACACTGGGTCGAGGCTATTGTCATGCGCACTCACCGATTTGGCAGTTGACTCCCGTGAATCTTTGCGTGCACTCGCAAGCATAGGCGAAGAAGCCAGGCATACAGGTACCGCCATTCTGACATGGGCTGCTGATGCATTCATTGAAATCTGAAACACAAACACCGTTAGGGGCAACATCAAAAGTTCAATATAATAAATCTAACTTAATTGCTTAAGTTTGGCCTCAGACCCCCCCCCCACCCCCCCCCTTCTAACTTAACTGACCTAAAATTGAAAACATTGCGGACTCATACCCTGTACTAATTCTTTCAAACGACGTACCAATGTACCATTGAATTAAATAAAAATTGAAAACCACTATAAAGTAACAAAAATACAGGTGACTGGATCGTTTTAGCGTCCAAAAACAGTCTTGAAATCGTAAAATTTGCCAAAAAGACGTTAAATCGTTTTTGACTGCACAGAAATTAATTTGGCCAAAAACGCCCACCCCAAACTTGAGCAATTAAGTTTTTTTTCAAACATCGAACTTTTGACGTCGCCCCTTAAGGGGACACTCATTGAGATTACAATGGTAAGTAATGCAAGTAACGCGAGAAGGATCCATTAATAGCATCGCCCAAGGTTGTTTTTTTTCGTGGATAAATCATAATTTCTGGAGATTCGTAAAGGTGGGTCTTCAATTCATTAAAAATTACTTGAAATATGATTTCCATCTCGAACGCTCAAAACGCGTTTAATAATCAAATCAAAGATGTTGAGAGTAAAAATGGCAACTTTTTATTAATTTTCATTAGTTATTTTAGAAATGTAACCGCTTAGCCATTAGATGTAAGGTTGTTATTATACAAGAACACGATTGGAACTAATTCGTGATGATTGGATTCTCATATTTAGCAAATTTCTCAAAGTGTTTGGTGCCATATAGCTGAATTTCGCAATATTGCAAATTACTCAAAAAAACCCAAGAGTGTATTATGAAAAGAAAAGCAGATGAGATAACATTTGAGGATTAAATCGACATTACTTCAATATCGAATTATCCAAAATTAGTTCCAATCGTGTTCAAGGTAGAAAATAAAATGTCACAATTGACCAGCCTTTCTCACGTCAATTTCCTTAACAGATGGCCGAAGTATCTGGAAAAAATAACAGTATCCTCTATACTTTCTATTTGGCAAGAAGTACAGAACTTGCCATACCTGCTTTAATCTCCAACGCAAACCCTTTCGACGTAGACATGCCATTTGTGGTGAATGTTATCCATAGATGGCGCACTTCCATCAGGAATGTCTCGCTGCCGTACACACCATAAAACACCCTGTGTCTACCTGCCTTGCTGCCGACTACCACTCTGTCAGCGTACTGGGCAGTGCGGACCTCGACGACGTCGATGGCGAAACCCATGGTGGCGTTGTCGGCGGCATGAACCGTCCAATTACAGAAGACGTCGTGCGGATAGTTGGAAGGGTAGTTCGGTGATGTTATGTTGACTGTCTGGTTGGCAGTGACATAAAACTCGCTAACTCCACATTCGTCTGGCCAAATGGACAAGATAGAAAACTTGATGCATTGTAATAAAATTACTTTCAAAAAACGTTTGGCGTTTCAAATGGGGAAGATATACTTGAACGTAAAAGAGACACCAGTGTTTGCCCAACATGCGCATGGCAACGAAATGTGACATTCATCTTTTCGAGAACGAAAATCATTACGCCAATTTTTATCATAAGTAATGATATGTAAAACCGGAAAGGCCGCCTTCAGAGTAAAATCTTCATTTAATTTAATGCATGAACATCACTTGTAAACGGCACTGCTTACTCACACACGGTTGAAATCTTGTCGTTCAGTCCCCTTCTAGCATTCGTTATATCGTTCACATAAACCAATGAGTAAGGCGAGCTAGTTTGTCAAAACTACACTGCGTCATTTATCTCTTCACGGATTTACTGCAATACACTGATGTACGTGACTTTGCCTTTGCACCACAAAATCACAGGAGACTCTGTACTGCCTGACAATTTAAAGTTCGATTACTTGTAACTTTTGGTGATTTTTTTCACAGGTGTTAGTTTGTACGTCAATATGCATGGCATTATTCTTATTATCCTCCCAACAAAATTGTCAATAAAGAGCTACACATGTAAAATGCACTGTCAATCGTATACATTTGAATGATAGTCTAAACCAGAACGACGATGCAATCTACACATGTACAGGCAGAGTTGGTGGCTGAACACCTGGCATATCAACGCTTGCTGGGTGGTAGAACGAGAAACCGTAGTTGACACAAAACTAGTAAACAAAGAATCAGTTATTACAGATACTGGCGCTACTAGAACACTTGATATCACTAAAATACGGGGTTCGGCTTACCCATTTCACAGTTGACGCCGTTATAAACACCAACGCACTTGCAGACGTAATGAAAAGCCGCATTGATGCAGCTGCCTCCGTTCTGGCAGGGATTTGACCAACAGTCGTCGATATCTGTTGAATATAGTTGACGGTGATTATAATTTTGCGGACGATGGAGATCGAGGGTATAAAATAGGCAAAGTAAGCCAATGGATAGCCATTTTTAGGAAACTTAAGTTGACAATAATAATGATGATGATGAGGGTGATGATGATGATGACGGCGGAGAAGATGATTAAGATGATAATAATAGTGGTGACGATGACAATGACGATGATGATGATGATGATGATGATACTGATTTTGTGAAAGACAGTAATTATATTATTATGATATAAATTAAACAATGTTTGCAGGGTGAAAGTCAAGCCCAAGACAGTTGACCTGTAGAATACTGTCCCTTCAAATTTCTGCTCAATTTCGAAATACACATGTGCATCAAAATTTCAATTTTTTCATGATACTAGAAGTTCAATAAAAGCCACAAACCTGCCGCAACTTGCAGTAAAAACCCACTCTTCTGTATAACCAGGTCACTTTCAAAGGTCATCCATGCAAATCTGTCCGGAACGATGATAGAGCCGTTGGCCTTGTCCCCACCGCTGAGTCTCTTAAACGAGTTTTGTCCGGGCACCTGACCAACGCCAACGCTAAGTTCGTCGAACAAGGCCTGGGTCTCCATCTCCAGAATCTCGAAGACGATCTCAGTTCCGTTGACGGCTTCAAATCTCCACTGGCAGGCTTCGTTCTTTTCGTAGTCGTCAGGGTAGTTTGGTGACGTCACATTCACCCTCTGGCCGTAGAGCAGGGGGATTTTACCAGGACCACAGCGTGCTGGTTAAAAGTGAACGACAATATGTTTATAATGTTGGGATAAGTTGTATTATTCCGTCAGAACAATTTGGAGATTGTAGACGTGAATGATATTAGTAAAATGTCATTAGTGTTACGACTGGTGACATTTTTATAGTAGTCGTGTGCTGATGTCGTTTTTGTCGGCGTTGTAGTCGCTGTTGCTAATATTGTTGTCGGCGTTGTTTTTGTCATTGTTTTTCTTGTCGATGTCGATCCTGCCGTTGTTTTTGTTGCTGCTTTTGCTGTTAATATTGCTCCCGTAAAAGCTGTCCGTTCGTAATACTAGATCTAGATAAGAATAGATGCCTCGTCAAAAGTTCGATGATCTCTAAGATGACTGATTCTATAAACTGCGGAAGACATTAGCGTTGACCAGCCGTTTGTTGAACACTACCCTGGACAAGTTAAAGCCAGTCTGAAACATGATCGGTCAATGCAACCGGTCGAACTTTATAGAGTTTATAGTACAAAACCGTCAATATTCTATCATTTTCGGTATACACGTCGGTTTTGTAATCTTTACTCACCAATCTCACAGTGGACACCAGAGAATTGTTGCAGACATTGACACCGATAGTCCATAATACCATTGATGCACACGCCACTGTATTGACATGGCTGGGACGAACAGTTGTTAATATCTACAATGACAGAAAGTGTTACATGCAAACGCGTGCATTTGATAATATGTCAAATTATATCATATGTCGAATGTATGCTAAAGGTTATCTCCCTAATCCTCTGAGATGACAACCGAGAACATATATAAAATGAAAACAAAGTTCTATCCGTTGTTGGGTAACTTATGCAAAAACGTTCCCCAAATAATCCACCGTATAATATGCTGTCTACATTTTTGTCAACTGAGAATTGGACAGTTTTCAAGATGACAAATATTAGGTAAGTGTAAAGAGAACGGAAGCGTTGGCGGTGTTGAGACTGTTTATAGTTAATTAGCATTTGGCGACACTAATCCTGTTTATGAGTCGGAAGCAAAATTATGTCATCCATCACACGACAAATGTTATAATCACAGTTGTCATTACTACGACCACTATCATTATCATCGTTGTCGTTGTTGATTTCTTTGTCGTCGAAGTCATCATCATCATCATCATCATAATCATCATCATCATCATCATAATCATCATCAACAATCATCACGGGCTGGAGTATCTAACCACAAACACTCTACTTGAAAATACACCATTGAGATAAACTGAACACTCATACATGCAGCTTTATCTGTTTCTCCGTCACAGTCGAAATCAAGATCTGGAAACTCTGAAGTCACCATGCAAACTCACTCTTGATAGATTTTCCTCAACATTCGTCACAATTGATATCACATCATAGTCTTCCATTTTCTCCCTTGACGTCTCCGCCGATCAACATCGACAGACAACCTATAAATTTGATTCGATCATATCTATATTCCTTGATTTAACTTTACGGCCCATCTTTACATCCATTCGTTATGTAATACAACAATTCATAGATTTACACATTTTAAAATAAATGTATTCACCTGCTGTCACCTGGATTTCAAAACCAGGGTACGTAGTCATGTCGTCACTGGTGAAAGTGAGCCAAGCATCGACGTCGGCTATGACTTCCGTCGATCCACGCGATATGTTCCCGCTCATGAAGAGTTCCCCGTCGGCTTTGGGGTCGCCGCCCGGTCCGATCTTCAAGTTGTCGTTGTACATCTCGGTGGTGAAGAGGACGAGGCGAATCACGATCTCGTCGCTCTCGTCCAGGGCGTGAACTCGCCAGGTGCACCGCTCATCGTTGAGGTAGTTCTTGGGATAGTTCGGTGACGTGATAGTGGCGGTTTGTCCAAGGCGAAGGTGAATTTCTCGTGTGCCGCATCTATCTGTGAGTAGATAAGGGTTTCGGGAAGTGAGGCTTGCGTAGTCATAGTGTTCTGTTGTGATGACGGAGCAGCTCTTACTGAGATTCTCGTCTCTAAGCTTCCAGAAACATTTCATATTCACAGAGTGAAGACAGTTTCAACACATCTGGATTGCAGTTTTGATTGCAAACCTAAAATTGGATTTCATGAATGAATGGCGTTAAAGTTACGCGACCTCTTAAGAAAACTGAACTAATCTAATTCCGCTTGATGGAAAGACTACATCTTCGGTTGTTTATACGACACAATTCGCTTGTCTGTTAAAACGAGAATTCTCACGATAAACATGTTTTAATATGTGAGTGATTTAATGCCGACATCATAGATTTACATAGACAAAACATAATTTCACAACTAAACAGCTCTAGGCGACTTATGCAAAATCAATCATTCGATGTTAAAGTTGCTTCCCTCCTGCTTGGAATAAACATCACTTTTTTAAATGGTGAGCATGCTTAACTTAATTAGCGCATTTGCTGTCAATTTTATGTCGAAATTAAACCGAGCATTTTCAACCGATTGATCACCCTGTTTTGGGCTGAATAAATTTTGTGACATCGAAATTTAAACCGAGCATTTTCAACCGATTGATCACCTTGTTTTGGGTTGAATACACGATTTCTGAATTCAGTGTTTTGTAGTTTGGTCGATTATCGATTTTGACCGTGTACCAAAATTTCTCGTTTTCGATCCACGCAAGCGCCGTAGATTTGAAAAGCATTCAACGCAAAATGTTCAATATTCGATGGGTAACCTACCAGTAGTTTGGTCGATTATCGATTTTGACCGTGTAGCAAAATTTCTCGTTTTCGATCCACGCAAGCGCCGTAGATTTGAAAAGCATTCTCAATGCAAAATGTTCAACATCCGATGGGTAACCTACCTATTTCACAGTTATCACCATCGTAGTCTATGGGACAGACGCAGTTGTAGCGAAAGGCGCCGTTGATACACTCGCCTCCGTTACGACACGGGTCTGAGAGACAGTCGTCAACGTCTGCCGAAAGTAATCAACACGAACTTAGAGGGCGTTTGTTTTTTGTTCTGTACAAGAGGTATGCTTTCTTATTTTTACCAAAATAAATTAAAACGTAAACTTTAGTATTAGCAGTGTGAATTGAATGCATGGTTTACAATACGCAATATTATGTTGTCAAACGAATTGTAGTCAGCCCTAAATTCAGATGCCAACAATAAAATTAGCCTCATACAAGCGGCGTTCAAAAGTTGAACTCTCGGCATTTAAACGTGATTTCTGGAAGAGCACAGATCGAAAATCTATTTACAAACATAACATAGCAATGTAAAAAGAAGTTGAAATTACGGCTACTATAGGTCAGCACCGTTATGGTCCAGTTAACAAAAACATTGATTTTACGACTTACAGGGATCTAAATAATAACCCCAACCACTAAACCTATAACCCTTTTGCTACTAACAATTGACACAAAATTTCTTGTTATCAACTAACTTTCAGTCTTGCCCGTTGACAATAGGTTGTCATAAAAACAAAATAAGCATAATCAAAAAGAAGATTATTTTATTGTGCTTTGTTCGAATTTCGACGGCCAATTTGCAGACATGGGGCGTTAAAGACTTGGGCCCATCTGAAACTATAAATTTATTGTCGTAGCATTGTACACAGTTTGGTCTGCACGGCATAAGATTCTGTGATGTCGCTCTACTTCCGAAATGAGTTTGACAACAGCATTGCTCGCCCAATCGAAGCCTTGCCACGGTGACTGGATGCATTGCTGTATGGGTGTACTCGCCGCCAACATGTCAGTGACCTGGGTTGTGTACACAAGGGTTGCTTGCACGGAAGTTGTTCAGGCACTAGCTAGTGATGAAACCACTGAATGCGACGCAGACTTTGAATGCGGAGACATATGTGAGAGAAAAACAATTGAATGCGAAGCAGACTTGGAATGCGGAGACATATGTGAGAGAAAAACAATTGAATGCGACGCAGACTTTGAATGCGGAGAACAGGTAGTTTTGGGCCACCGTAGAAACCCCTGAAACTAAATATTCTTTGAGTATATGGATATAAAATTTCCTACCGGTCATCACTTTCATTCTGAAGCCCTTGCCAGTGCCGCGCGGTCCCGTGCGGAAAGTAACTCTCATATTGGGCGATTGCACTAAAACTTCGGCCGGCAGCCTGTTATGCTTGGAGAACTCCACCTTCTTCAGCTCGTACGACTCGCTTTCCTCCACGATGGTGATGACGTCACTGAAGTCGGCCACGTCGTACTCGAGGAAGCGCACCACCATCTCCTTGTCGCTGGGAGCGGAGAACCGCCAGGTGCACAGCATGTTGTTGTCGTAGTTTCCCGGGTAATTGGGACTATTTATGATCTTTTCTTCAGTTACAACAATGTCTTCAGTGCCACAAGACTCTACAGAAGGAACAACCAGTTGAAGGGGATTTTTCATTCAAGTTTGTTGCGATTTCAATGAGGGCGCACAGTGTTTCTTGTCAACGTCCCATGCTTCGTTCTTTTCACTATCAGTACGTAGACTCTATGACCTGTCTTAACCGCTGAAACTTTTCAGACAAAATAGATAAATATATACAAAAAGAAGATATCCCCGTTCACACATTCCTGGAATCTCGAAAAATAACCGCACACTTCTGTCGTCGTATAACAGCAAAATCACTGTTTATTGTTGGCCTGTACGTGATAATAGTGAATTGTATGCGGTTTGATAAAAGCAAACATTACACAAAATTGATAAAGAACAATTTTCGTGTTTCACGTGACTCTACGAGATCTTGCTCAGTTTGCGCATGTGCAGAAACCTGTCTTGTAACGCAGGACGAAGAACACAAAATCTACAGTATAGAGGTTGCACACAGTTACTGATGTGAACTAAACTACGCACACCGACAACTTTCAATCACAGATTTGCTTTACATCACTTAGCTAACAATTAACAAATGCATTGAATCCATATCTCGCGAGATCTGGGCTCGCTACGAGAGAACCGTTCTGTTCGCGTCCACTGAAAAACAGCAACCTGCCTGTTAACTTTCTTTTACGTCACTGACGTTCTAGTAAAAAGATTGACATATTCCTGTAAATGTAGCCCAGTACTGCCTGTACATCGGGCGGAAGCTACTTTGATTGGCGTATTACTTACTTATTTCGCACCGTGGTCCTTCGTAGCCGTTTGGACAAATGCAGGTATAGCGGAACTTTTCGTTGCTACACGTGGCGCCATTCTGACACGGTTCAGGCGCACAGTTATCCACATCTGTTCAAGGGAACCAAATATTTGCCAATTTATCACTCGTGAACAAAAGAAATCCGGCTATATGTTGTAATGTAGCTAAGTCATTGCATGTCACCCTGGAGATAATGTTACAAGTTGTGGCATTCCACCAAGTGGATTTTATCGGTGACTGGGTGACCTTAAAAAAATTTCTATAATCCTGCGTAGCAAGCAGATTTACCAGATATAAATTGAAAATGCTCCTGTGTTTCAGTATGTGTTGCAGTTGTCTGAAAATTCAAACATTTACCACAAGTCTGCAACGATATTTGAAACTGTTATGATCAACAGCATTTAGTATAATATTATGTAATTGGCTGAAATAAAAATACTAAATTTCTTTGCTGTCATTATCACCAATTTACATAGCAAGCCCTTCAAGATGTATAAGCCAAACTGTGAAAGCTCATTAGATATGCAAATTGTACTATTGTCTGTCATGAAAATGCAAAACATCTTTCATTATACAATATAGTTGTCTCATCAATCCACTACTTAAATTTAATAACATTCCTTCCAGTCCTACATTTCTAATTTTGAAAAATAATTACGTATGCACGGTAGTAACTAGAAGCTGTAAATATGCTAGACTTTCAGTGAAATGTTATTATGGCATCTTCAATGCAACTTTCATGAATGTTATATCATAGTATCATCATAGTATCTCCAATGTACATAGCAATTTTCGTAAATTTTGATCTAGTCAATCGAGCTATATCCCAAATTAGAAAATTCGTTAATTATATAAAGTAATAGTCACTGAAGGAAGAATGCCTAATGACCTTCAATAATATAAAGCATATCATCTTCAATATACATATAGCAAGTTTCGTAAACTTTAATAAATTCACCCCAGATACAGAACCGTAATAAGTAAAGCTCGTTAAATATGCAAATCAGTAATTCGCTGTTGGAAAATACTAAATGACTTCCAAAAATGTTATATCATTGTATCTCTAATGCACACAGCGAATTTGGTTAACTATAATCATGTTAATTCAGAATTATATCCCTTATTAGGAAAATCCCTAAATATTCAAATTAGCAATTAACTAACATGTCATTCCTTAGTATCTTTCACCGCTGATATATCCCAGTGAGATCTACGTTTGTAGCAAGCCTGATAAAATTGTTGGACTGCCATTCCCAAAGTACATCGTGTTTTTTTTCTGCTGTCATTAATTATTCTAATAATCGAAAAATATGCAAGACACAGCCTCTAAAATCTAGACGAGTCTAGCCATTTGCAAACTAAATCTATAAGTAAGATTTGACTTGGATCCGAGATATCGCGCCAACAGATAGACAGACAGACAGACATCACTGCGACCGTCGCATAAGCTAACGTGTGTGAATACATGAGCTAAGAATGACCAATCAATTGATAAAGAAAATAAGAAAGACGCATGGTAGTAATATATTTTGCTCTCCTCGCGTTTTTAAGAGACTGTTTTCGTGCAATAGCAGGCTATCAACGTAGCTCTTTCGTCAGCAAACCTTGACTAAACACGAATGAATCATATCTCAACATCTCGTTAAATCAAATAACTTTACTGCAAAAACTGCCCGTCGTATACATGTTGTTGATATAACCACAAATATCTAGATAGTCACAAGTACGCTCAAACTATATATCAAACGGACACCTCCATGGAAAACCTTGACAAACACTTACCGGCCGTCAACTGAATTTTGAATCCGCGGAAGTTATTACCACTGTCAGATTCGAATTGCATCCAAATTTCCTTGTCGAACAAGACGCTGTCGTTCGGCGTCGGCTCGTCGCCAGAGTACGAGTACCCCACCGACGCGACCGACGTCACGGTTGTTCCGTAGCCGATCGTGAAGACGTCGTACAAGTTCTCCGTGTCGAAGTCGAGAATCTTAAAGAATATGGAGTCACCATCCGGGGTATTAATGCGCCATATGCAGTTCTCGTTTTCTTCATAGTCGTCAGGATAATTGGGCGACTTTACAACGACTGTCTGGCCAGCTAATAGGGTGATATTTTCAAGACCACATCGACCTGTGTAGATAAATAAGTCATGGGTGTAATCTAATAAATAAATAAATAAATAAATAAATAAATAAATAAATAAACATAAGACAGACAAACAAACAATATTACCGAACGCTTGTATGTCTCCTCACAGACAGAGACATCAAAAGCCTAATACTGATTGTCTGTGGGGTGAAGTGTAACTCCATTAGCTGTATCTTACTTGCATTATACTTTACAAAGCGTACCGTGCAATCTGTAGGGTAGTGTTTTGGATTCCCGTTATTAAGCCATATGGTCACCGAAAATAACATCATTTCAATCTAAAGCGATGAATGTGGTCGTTTAAATTATGGCCTTTACGCGTATATTTGCAGCAGCCATTAAGTTGTATCGCTAAGATTATCTGGTTGTTGCAATCTAAGTTGTGAGTGAATCGCCGATGTTTGAAAAAAAAAGTTCTTGTCACACTTCGGTAAGCAATTTTACATGAAATGCTTGAAATCCCAGACCATCTTATCAAAAAATACAGAAGGATGCAGCTTATGGGTCGTCACTTTAAGATTGGCAAGAACATAGCGATGCAAGAGGAATAATTTAATACACCATCGGAACTAATTTGGGATAATTATATGATGAAGTGATATCTGTTTAATCTACAAAATAATTTTAATGCAATCTCATCTGCTTTTCTTTTGGCATTACAGACTTGTTTTTAAGAGTAATTTGTAATATTGCAACATTCAGCTATATGGCACCTAACACTTTTGTGAAATTAGAAAAATATGAACATCCAATTATCCCAAAATAGTTCCTATCGTGTTTTATTTGAAAATTTGGCACGCCAAAGTCAACTATCGATATGAAGTCAGTTTATCTTGGTAGTATGTAGAAAACTGGGCAGAAAACGAACACAATCTAGGAACGAAACTATATGCCAAAGATGCTTTCATTAGCACATGCGTAATGATGCGCCTCGAAAGTGTAAGACTTAAAATTTTGGTAAAACTTTCCTCAATGAAACTTTTGACCACTCTCTTACCAAATCAAGAATAAAAGTCAGGGGCCCCGGTGCAAAACTTGGTTCTACAGAGAAAAATTACCCAAGATTTCTTGATATTTGAAATTCAAAATGGCCGCAAAGTGTTAACTCTATGTGTAGAAAATGAAATTTTCGATTTTCGAAAAACTATGACGGTTGGGGTTCATTTTAAAACTCTTGACGTTAGAAAAAAAATTTCCAACTCCCAGACCTTTATAATGAACCCCAAAAAGTGGTTAATCAGAAAAGAACTGTAAAACCTTGAAAATCAGACCATCTGTCCTCGAAGTTCATTCTACCTTGACCGTTTGAACACCAAAGTCTATTTTTGTCCCCTTTATAAAATAATTCCCAGTCAATTTTTCTCAGATTTTTGCTAAAATTTTGACAAAAAAGTGTGGGCTATGAAATGTGATGTCCATTTGCTCTAAAATTATCAAAAAATATTTAAAAAATCATAAAAAGTAGTAAAATTTTGCACTAAAATTTTTGCTGGAGAAAGTTAAAGCGCTCAAAGGGTTAAATGAGCGGGAAACAGAACCAGCATCACTAGTGGTTGCGTAATAAGACCTGCATGGATACTTACCTATCTCACAGTTTTTACCACCGAATTTCTTCGGACAGTCACAAGCATAGTCGAAAGGCTTGTTAATGCACACACCGCCCTTCAGACAAGGGTTCGGTCTACAGTTATTAATATCTGTAATGATATGATGGGAGAGACACTCATGAAGCCATCGAATGCCAGCTACACTTCTTCTAGGCGCAAATGAAATGAATAGATAGATCCTGATGTATGATGCTTGATGGCTTTCTAACTCACCTGGTCTGGCCACTACACGAAATCCCGGATTGGTCTCAGTGTCAAACGTTTGAAAAATAATCCAGCCGTACTTGGCATTAATTAGAATGTCCTCTTTCGGAGTTGCATAGCCTTGCAGCCTCATGAATTCCTTCTTTCCCTTGTCCACATCCGGGTCCGTCCTTCCGGTGAACAGCCTGACGGCGTCGACGGGGCTAACTATCAGTCTGTCGAAATGGAGGACAATTTGATCCCCATCGGGCGTGAACAACTGCCACTTGCATTTCTCGTAGTCGCCATAGTGATCGGGATAGTTCGGAGACGTAATGTTGGCACTTTCGTTGAGGTGGAGGATGATCGGGGACTTGCCGCATCGTCCTGCAGAGTACAAGGAACAATATTATTAACAATTTTATTTGTGCCATGCTATGTGTATGAAAGCATGGGTATATCTATGACTCTCTGTGTGTGTTGCGCAGGTAAGTAATAACAGCGTGTGCAGTCCAATGATTTATCAAAATACTGTTTTTCTCACGTGACAGAGTTTTGCTATATGTGGATCATCACGAGACAATTACTTTGACTGTTGATTCAGGGCATGGGTGTATATCGCTCAAATACATCGATGATTTTTTTGAGCTTTTTGAAAATCGAAAATTTTAGTTTTCTCCATAGAGTTAACACCGGGATGGCGGCTATTTTGAATTTCAAAAATCGTTATCTTGGGCAATTTGTTTCTTCAGTACAAAAATGTGTATGGCGACCCCCCGATTTTTAAACTTGATTTTAAAAGAGAAATGTTGAAAGATGCCTTAAGGAAAGTTTGAGCTAAATTTGTAAGTCTTTGATTTTCGAGGTGCATGCTACCTTAACGGAAAGAAAATCAGTTTTACAATACTGTAATTCTAGGAACCATCGGGTTGTATTGCCGACTGGTTAATTTTATTTCCTTTCTTTTTGTGTAGTGATCAAGGGTCAGATACTTTCTATTCATAAATAAATACAATGTTGCTTTATATGCACATAAAATGCACGATCACTGCCCTGCTTTCTACCCAAGGCACAAAAATCGACTCTTTTCTAGTCAATCTTCCGTGTTACCTCGAGACCTGAGCGAAACGCTCCAGTATTGTTAGACACAATCCCCTACCACTGTATTCTAAAACAAACTGCTACCGCAAAGGCTGCATGAATCACCATATCGTGTTCCTTGATGCTTTTATCAAAATAAATGCATCAAAATGCCTAAGTCCAGTCATGCCCTTGAATTATACTAAAATGAAAGAGGAAGAATTTTATAGCCTGGGAAAATAGCAATAACCGCCATGGTTATGTTCTACCAAAATGAGAGAGAAAATTACCAAAAAAAAAATTGTATAACTGCATCACTTTTGCAAATACCACGCACCAGAAACGAATCTCTTTCTTTCTTTCTTGTCTTTATCTAAAGGTAAAGTAGTACGTGACGTCAAACAAAACGTAAAAAAAACGTTGCCAAACTTTTGCGCAAACCTTCCTCACCTCATACCATAAAAATTGATCGTCTGAACACCAAAACCTGCAGCTTAACTTAGTATCGTAAACATGTCTGTGAATCGTCTAACTTATACATTAGCTGTATTTTAGTGAAATTTTCGGTATTTATTTCCTGGTTTCAAATTGCAGTTTGTTATTCTACAATCACAATTAAGCGCGAATGCAAAGTGTTCAACCAGTCGACACAGCCTGTATTCATACTGATGCCCAATGTGATTGTTAACAGCGGAATCTACAGCCGGGCGTGACTTCATTTGTTATCGATAACATTGTATATTACACACAATGCATGCAGTTGGCAAAGCTAAAGCTTTGTGAATAAGAACATGCCAACGAACACAATGGGCATATTTGCCAACTACAGGCTGATTCCCTCCATGTTAAGTTCTGGGATTGCGCTCCTACAAAGTTGGAAACCGAGCTAAAATGCCAATATACCCTGGAGACCTCCAGACTAGTAATGGGACTTTCCACAGATTAATTCGCTGGGCTGCACAGAAGGCAATAATCAAATAATTAGTTTGTAAATAGTCTTGAACCGAGACTTTGGCAACTATTAACGTCCACTTCCCATTCCTTTCAAAATTTAAAGATTAAAATTACGCAAAAAGAATAAAGAAATGTAGGATTACAAAGCTGCGTGTACGATAAGTTCTTTTTGACATTTTTAAACCCATGGATAATACAGAAATACACGTGTCCACCCATGAGGAACTTATATACGTTTCGCTCAGTGGAGTGTTTCTTGCTAATTGCCTTCCTAAGAAAATGCTAATTGGCAATCAATCAATATATTGACATTATGCTTAATAAAATATACTTTATCATTTAAGATAGAACTGTTAGACTGAGGGAGTTTCACGGACACTCAAATTTTTACAATTTTTTTCTGGTCTGTTTTTAAGGCTCATTGTGAAGCCTACAGACTAAATTCAGCCTGAGTTTTTAAAACCATGTTTTTGCAAAACTTGAAAATTTCATTTTTCGCAGGGTATAATGGCCATTTAGAATTTAAAATATGTACGAATTTTACGTTATTTGTTTCCACGAACCTAACTTTTGCACGACGACTCAAATATGTGTTCTTGATTACGAAAAAAAATGGTCTTAAGTTTTCTTGAGGAGAGTTTGAGCAAAAGCTTTAATTTTCTGTTCCAGAATCGCACAGAGCACAGATCTTTGTACCCTAAGATACGCACCACTCTTTCCTGGTGTACCGCTTGTGAGAAATTCTTTGAGTACT